>NC_073383.1:3414904-3714904 GCF_028641065.1 Leucoraja erinaceus
AGAGAGCACTGGTGAGCTTACTAATCGCAAAGGGACTGGCAGGCAAAGGAAGTCCTCCACAGCTGATGACAGAAGAATTCTCTCTATAACAAAGGAAAACCCCCAAACACCTGTTCGACAGATCAGAAACACTCTTCAGGTGTGGATTTGTCAATGACCACTGTCCGCATAAGACTTCATGAACAGAAATACTAAGGCTACACTGCAAGATGCAAACCACTGGTTACCCGCAAAAATAGAATGGTCAGGTTACAGTTTGCCAAGAAGTACTTAAAAGAGCAGCCACAGTTCTGGAAAAGGTCTTGTGGACAGATGAGACAAAGATGATACAATGATGATACAATACAATGATGATACGATTTATTTGTTGTCATTTGAACCTCATTGAGGTTGGAGGCCACTACACGGTGCTAGGCCCCAACGACAATGGAGACCCGACAGAGAAAAGGTCGGGTCCTCCGTACAGGGAAAAGATTTTAAAAGTTTCTAAGAAAAACACAGTCTTTATTGTAGATTGGTTAATGCATATGAAATCGGTAACAACCATGGCATATTCTTTCAGGTCTGTTGCTGAGCTTTGAACATCACACAGTCAACAGCCTCCAAAAAGTCTGGGAGTCATTCCTCTGCCTCCCCTGGCCAGCTCTGTGCAGTCCTCACTAGTGTGCTCTTCAGTTGCTGCATGTATGCAGGAATAATCAGGACAGCTGAATGGTCGGATTTCCCACAGTGAGGGCGAGGGATGGAGCGATAGGCCTCTCTGATGGTCGTCTAGCAGTGATCAAGGGTGTTTGCTCCTCTGGTGCTGCAGGACATGTGTTGGTGGTAGTTACGGACTGATTTCTGCAGGCTGGCTTTGTTGAAGTCCCCGGCTATGAAAGTAAAGACATAGGGGTACGCCGATTGGTGTTAATTGACCATGGCGTGCAGCCCCTCTGGTGCTAGATGAACATCTGCCTGCGCTCAGGAAGATGAGGGTGAATTCCCTCGGGAGGTAGAAGGGGCGGCACTTTACCACCAGGTATTCCAGGTACCTCATTAGCATATTGACCCTCCCACATTCTATAGTATAACTGTAGTCTCTGCATGTTCCCTCCCTGTTAGGTTCCAGTACGTGTGTAGACCAGATGTGGTTAGTACTGGAACGTGTGTTATTAGTGTTTAAATAAAGATCTAGCTAAAGGACTATGGACAACGTCTAGTTTCCTTTACATGGTGTCAGCCAGTGTAAATCTGCGCCTCTGTTTATCGTTTTTTTTTTTTATTCATTTGTCTTGTAAGTGTGTGCAAGGATGGCTTCGTCGTGTCGCAAGCCTTCCCCGTTAGTTTTCGATGCTGACATAGCGGAGCGATGGGAGACGTTTGTTATGGACTACAACCATTATGTGAACATCGCTCACCACAATGACTCTCCTGCTCTCAGAGCATCTTTGCTGCTGAATCTCGCTGGTCCGGATGCCATGAGGAGGGCTCGGCACTTTGACTACCGTCCAGCAGTCCTGGACGCGGCTGGCCAGGTTGTCGAGCAAGCGGAGTCTCCTGACGACCCAATCTGTCTCCTGAGAAAATTCACTGAAATCTGTGACCTGCCTTCAAATCGTATCTTGGAAAGAACACGTTTGTTCTCCCGCAGGCAGCAGCCTGGGGAGCCGGTGGAATGTTTCATTGCAGACCTCCGCCACCTGTCGCAGCGATGTCGTTTTGGTGAGTTACGTGACGAGCTCACGCGGGACATTCTAGTTAATGGAATGCTTGATCAAAAGCTGCGAACTGATTTAATGCGGAAACCTGATCTCACGTTAAATGAAGCTGTGCATGCCTGCAGGCTAGCTGAGGTCGTTGCTCCGGCCAGTGGAGAGAGAGGTTCTGGGAACAGCACCGTCGCTGTGGCTACTGTGTCCGTGCCACGAAGGGCACCCAGTAATTCCAGACCTCAGTTTCGCCCCCAGTTTGTCCCCCGCCCCCAGGGTGCCAGAAAGTGCTCTAATTGTGGATATGGTCACTTGCCACAGGCTGTTTGTCCTGCGATCGGAAAAGCCTGTAACTTTTGCAGAAAGCTTAACCATTTCTCGTCCATGTGCCGTTCCCGTGGGAACGTGGCTCAGCCACCTCGCCAGGTGCTGAATAATCTCCAAAGGATCGACAATGTCCTTGATTCTCAGTCTGAGGAGGATTCCGCCCTCGAGTCTGACTCCAGCATTTCGATGGGGGATGCTAGTGTTTACGCTCTGCTGCACAACCAAACTCGCCTCCCCGATCCATCGGTGCTAGTCACTGTCAATAACAAGACCTTCACAGCGAAATTGGACACTGGTGCAAAAGTTTCTGTTATCTCAACAAAGCTCTTCCACAAGATAAGGAATAATGAGCAACTGTCTGCTGATCGATCGGTGCTGAGAGCCTACGGTGGGGAGGAGCTGACTCCTGTGGGGAGGGTAACTTTCCACTGCAAGCTGCAAAAGACATCTCGTGATTTATCGTTTTTTGTTTTGGACTGTGATTGTGTGCCTCTGCTAAGTAATCAGGCATGCCAGGATCTGGGCCTGGTTGCGTTTGACAGTACTGTTCATGAGGTGAGGGTGCAGTTAGACCCCGTGTCTGAATACCCTGATCTTTTCGATGACAAGCTGGGGAAGCTGCCTCTCGTATACAAAATTGCCATTGACTCATCTGTCACCCCAGTGTGCCGTCCGTCTCATAGGGTTTCATTTGCAATGAAGGACAAGGTTAAAGCTATGCTCGACAAGATGGTGAACCTGGGGGTCCTGGAAGCTGTTAGCGAGCCCACCAGCTGGGTGTCCACCATGGTCGCAACCATGAAGAAGGGCAAGAATGAGATTCGAGTCTGCATCAACCCGAAGGATCTGAATACTGCCATCAAGAGACCACACTACCCTATGCGGACTGTCGAGGATGTAGCTGCCCAGGTGGGCCAGGCCACCGTGTTTTCTGTTCTTGACGCCAGAAGCTCCTTCTGGCAGATTCCTCTGCACAGCAAGTCGTCCGACCTCACCACTTTCGCCACGCCTTTTGGGAGGTACAAGTTCCTCAGAATGCCTTTCGGGATTAGCTCCGCCAGCGAAGTCTTCCAGCGCTCCATGGAGCAGTTGTTTGCCGGGCTCCCATGTGCCATCATTGTAGATGACATCCTTGTGTACGGCCGGGATGTCGAGGAGCATGACCGTAATCTCCGCCGGGTACTCGACCGTGCTCGTCAGATAAACCTCAAGCTGAATCCCTCCAAGTGCCGGTTCCGTCTGTCTGAGGTCTCCTACGTCGGACACATTTTCACCTCTCGGGGTCTGAAGCCCGACCCTGCCAAGACCACTGCTATTTCAGAGTTTCCTGCACCGGTTGATGTTGCAGGTCTGCAAAGGTTTCTCGGGATGGTGAATTATTTGGGCAAGTTCGTCCCGCGCCTCAGTGAACTAAGTGCGCCGCTGCGCCTTCTGACCAAGAAGGATGTTGCCTGGTCTTGGAGCCCACAACACCAACTGTCTTTTGACGCTTTAAAAAAGCAGCTGATTGACACTCCTGTACTGCGATTCTTTGACCTCAAGTTGCCAATTGTCGTGACCTGTGATGCTTCCCGTTTTGGCCTCGGTGCTGCCTGCATGCAGCTCTGCGAAGGTGATTCTCTGCTGCCTGTCTCGTTTGCTTCTCGCACAATGACCGACACGGAGCAGAGGTATGCTCAAATCGAGAAGGAGCTCCTGGCTGTGGTGTTTGCCTGTTCGAAGTTTAGAGATTTTCTTTACGGTGTGCGGTTCACAGTTGAAACGGACCACCAGCCGTTGGTTACTATACTTAATAAGCCCATTCATGCTGCCCCGGCCCGATTGCAGCGGATGATGTTACAGCTGCAACGTTTTGAATTCGACATAGTGTACAAGAAGGGCACGGAAATGCATGTTGCTGATGCCCTGTCGCGGGCGCCTTTGTCCTCCTGTGTACAGCATCCATATGAACAGTCTGATCTGCATGTCCTCAACGTTAATTTTGTCCCGTCCAAGCAGTTACAGACACTGATCGAGCACACCGCTGCTGACTCTGATTTGCAGCAGCTATCGGCTGTTATTCTGCGTGGTTGGCCCTGCAAGCCACACTCCCTGCCTGCTGCCGTGAGGCCGTTCTTCCTTGTTCGGGACGAGCTTGTACTTTGTGATGGAATCGTTATTAAGGGCCACAAAGTGGTTATTCCTGCCTCGTTGTATGATGCCTACTATACTGCTGCACACTCCGGGCACCCGGGTGCCGACGCCACCGTTGCCCATGCCCAGGGGCAATACTATTGGCCTGCTATGGCCAAGTACATCAAGGCTCGGGTTGCTGCGTGTGCTGCTTGCAACTCCATGGCCCCTCACCATCAACGACAACCCCTGCTACAACAGCCGGCACCTGAAATGCCCTGGTCTTCGCTGGCCGCCGATATTTTTGAGTGGCGTGGGAAGAACTATCTGGTACTTGTCGACTCATATTCATCGTGGTTTGATGTGGACCTTCTTCCCACCATCACCTCGGAGATGGTCATCAGTAAGCTGCGCCGTCACTTTGCCACGTTTGGATCTCCAGTGAAGCTACAAACTGACAACGGCCGGCAGTTCACTAGTGCTGAGTTTGCTGCCTTTGCGACCAAGTGGAACTTTGCCCATTACACAAGCAGCCCGGAATTCCCTCAGAGCAACGGGCTGGCAGAACGTGCTGTGCGCAGTGCTAAGACTTTGTTGGAACAGTCTCGCTTGTCTAATTGTGATTTCTACCAAGGACTTTTGAATTTACGTAATATTTCTCGCGATGGAGTTTTAGGTTCTCCTGCACAACGGCTCATGTCTCGCGTCCTCCGTCCTCCTATGCCCATTTCCCAACAATCCCTGACTCCTGTGGTTCGTTCCCCTGAGGCGGTCCACCGCCGCATCTCTCATCGCCATGAGATCCAGCGTCGGTCTCATGACAAGTCTTGTCGTCCTCTACCTCCCCTCTCCGCGGGCCAGGTGGTTCGCATGCAGACTTCTACTGGTTT
Organism: Leucoraja erinaceus; assembly: GCF_028641065.1. Lineage (NCBI taxonomy): Eukaryota > Metazoa > Chordata > Chondrichthyes > Rajiformes > Rajidae > Leucoraja > Leucoraja erinaceus. The sequence goes on from NC_073383.1 coordinate 3,419,925, forward strand.
TTCCAAACTTGCTACTGTTGTAGGGCTGGCTGACTCCCCTCGCTCCTATTTGGTGGATTACGAGGGCACTGTATATCGTCGCAGTCGCCAGCATTTGCGTGCTGTCCGTGAGCCTCCTCCACCGGTTTCTTTCCCGTCATCGTCCACTCCCATACCTGTTCCTCCTCCTCGGGCTATCCCATGTGCCCCTGCTGTCGTTCCAGCGCCTACCCAACCTTCTCCTGTGAAACCTGATATCGGCTCTCCTGTTCTTTCCCCAAGGTCCTCTCCTGTCGGTTCATCTTTTCTGTCCTCCCCTCCTAGTTCGGTTTTGGCCTCGCCGGTCTCTAGTCCCCGGCCTGCATTGCTGCCTATTCCGTCCCCCCCGATCTTCGCTGCCTTTGCCTTTGGGGGAGGGGAGTGAGGGTGGTGTACGGACCCGCTCGGGCAGAGTTGTGCGGGCCCCTGATCGGTATGGTGATTATGCTTAGTTTAAGATGTTCTCTGACTACTATTGTTATTATGTGCAGGTCTGTATAATTGCCTGCTGCTGCTATTTATCTTACGGGAAGGGATGTAGATGGTTATGCATGCAACCATATATGTAACTACCTCATTAGCATATTGACCCTCCCACATTCTATAGTATAACTGTAGTTCCTCTGCATGTTCCCTGTTATTAGTGTTTAAATAAAGATCCTAAAGGACTAGTCTAGTTACACTAGGTGATACTACTTTAATGTAGGTCATGAGCCTGTCTCCAGCTCCTCTGTCTTTGTTGATTAAAGCTGCACCCATTCTAACTGAAGACATGTACAGTGACATACAACCTGCAGCTTGGGAGCTGCTTCTCAGTGTAGACGAACACATGGCAGCTGCAGCTGGTAATATCAGTCTCATTGCCATTCATACCACCATACTATACTTTAACGTGAATAAAAGTTTCCAACGTTGCATTTGTTCAGCTTGTGAAAAGTAATGTTTATTGGTGTTTCACAAGTCAGTGATGTGGCAATGTCATTTATGCCAAACAAATCAGGTTAGACAGTAAAATGTTCTTCATGGCTGACAGCTTCAAGTGCCCTGAGTGTTTTGTGGGAGCAATGATATACATTTGCATATCAGTAAAACATGCTGATTTTATTCAATTTAAAAAACATAAATGTTATTATTTTGTGCAGTACAAAGAACAGTATATTAGTTACGGGCATGATTTGATAAAGCCACATGTCCTAATCCCAGTTAATTAGAAAACTTCTATGGCCGACTTGTAATTGGGTACATTATTGTAACAGGTTTGGTGCATGGCATGATTTTATGTCATGCTTAATTTCAGCCTCGCATTTCCAATAATCACCATATCAAGTATGCTCTTTGTTGAATCCTATGTTTATGTACACCAATGTTTTTCAGTTCTTTCATTCATTTAAAATATATCACCTTCTCGCATTAATATTTGTTGTTACACTGCTTTTCACCAGATTGTCTCTGTTGTCACAAAATCTGCCCAGAAGGCTTATCTATGTGCATTTTATATTACTTTACTAAACTCACAGTTTGTTTCGAACAATAAATTTCAGCAAATTTTCAATGGCATTAGGCCAGTGGCTATGCTGAAACTAGAAACTGAGAATGGTTTTCATTTGCAAACGCCATAATAACATGACATAAACTGAAATTGCCGAAACATTTACAATATTATTGTGCTGATGGGATATTCGATCCAGTCATATTTCTATATAGTCATGGTAAACCAAGAACTTCAACAAACAAAAAAATGATCCTAATGAACATTTCTTCATTGACCAATCCCACCAGACAGTATCCTTTACTAAAAGTATCACAGTGGTCATTACTTCCTGAATCTATTGAACATTGGAAAATGATGCCCAATGCGTCCACTATTTCTATAGCCACCTCCCTGAGGACCCTGGGATGCAGACCATCAGGCCCAGGGGATTTATCATCCTTCAGTCCCATTAGCCTGCCCAATACTATTTCTCGCCATAATGAAAAATTATTTCAGTTCCTCTACCCCCTTAGATCCTCTGTCCTCCAGTAAATCTGGGAGATTGTTTGTGTCTTCTTTAGTGAAGACAGATCCAAAGTACCTATTCAACTCTTCTGCCATTTCCTTGTTGCCCATAATAATTTCATCCGTGTCTGCCTTCAAGGGCCCACATTTGACTTTGCTACTCTTTTTATCTTAACGTTTCTAAAGAAGCTTTTACTGTCCTTCTTTATATTCCTGGCCAGCTTCCCTTCGTGCTTCATCTTTTCAGCCCATATTGCCCGTTTTGTTTCCTTCTGTTGTCCTATGAAAGTTTCCCAATCCTCTGGCTTCTGGCTACTCTTTGCTGTGTTATACACCTTTTCTTTTAGTTTTATTCTATCCCCAATTTCTCTTGTCAGCCACGGTTGCCTCCTACTCCCCTTAGAATCTTTCTTCCTTTTTGGAATGAAATGATCCTGCTTCTTCCAAATTATGCCCAGAAATTCCTGGCATTGCTGTTCCACCATCATTACTGCTAGGATCCTTTTCCAGTCTACCTTGGCCAGCTCCCTTCTCATGCCTTCATAGTCCCCTTTGTTCAACTGCATCACTGCCACTTCTGATTTAACCTTCTCCTTCTCAAATTGCAGATTAAAACTTAATTCTGATTCTTAATCAGAATATTATGATCACAATCTCCAAGCGGTTCCTCTACCTCGAGTTCTCTTATCAAATCTGGTTCATTAGTCAACACTAAATCCAGAATTGCCTTTTCTCTGGTTAGCTCCATTACAAGCTACTTTAAGAATCCATCTCGGAGGCACTCTACAAACTATCTTTCTTGGGGTCCTGAACAAACCTGATTTTCCCAGTCTACCTGCATATTGAAATCTCCCATCACCACAGTGGCATTACCTTGTTACCTGCCAGTTTTAACTCCAGCTGCAACTTACAGCCTACATTCGGGCTACTGTTTGGGGGTCTGTAAATAACACCAATTAGTGTCTTCTTGCTTTTTCAATTCCACAACTCAATCCACAGTGATTCTACCTCGTCGGTCCCTATGTCTTCCATCACAAGGGACCAGCTTCCATCCATCACCAGCAGAGCTACCCCCCCCCCCCCCCCCCCCCCCCCCACCCACCTGCCTGTCCCTTCTATAGGATGTATAACCCTGAATATTAAGTTCCCAGGCCCGATCCTCCTGCAGCCACGTCTCAGTAATCCCCACAATGTCATATCTACCAACCTCTAACTGAGCAACTGAGCCTCAAGCTCATCTACTTTACTTCTTATACTTTGCGAATTCATATATAATACTTTTAATTCCTTACGCATCTCACGTCTCACATCAATCCCTATTATACTTGGCCATACTCTCCTATCCTTTTGTGAGTCTTTCCTGTTAATTCTGGGGTCATTAACTATCCCTTTACTCTCTTTCCCTAACTCCGTCCTTGACTATCCTATTTGACACCTCCCCCCCTTATTAAATTTAAAACCCGTGTAGCAGTGGCAAACCTGCCTGCCAGAATGCTGGTCCCCCACCTGTTAAGATGCAATCCGTCCCTTTTGTACAGTTCCCCCTTACTCCAAAACAGATCCCAGTGGTCTAAGAATCTAAATCTGTGCCACGTGCACCAGTTCCTCAGCCACACATTCAGGTCCCGTATCTCCCTGTTCCTGCTCTCGCCAGCATGAGGAACTGGAAGCAAACCGGAGATAACCACCCTGGAGGTCCTGCTTTTCAGCATTTTTCTGAGCTCTCTAAAGTCACGCTGCAGAATATTCATCCCCTTTTTTCCGACATCGTTTGTGCCGACATGCACTACCACTTCTGGTTGTTCACCTTCACCCTTGATGATTTTCTGCACTCTCTCCGTGACATCCTGGATCCTGGCACTAGGGAGGCAGCACACCATCCTCAAATCCCATCTGTTGCCGCAGAAACCCCTGTCCGTATCTCTCACAATGGAGTCTCCCACTCCAGTCTTTTGATTTTGGCTCAACAGCACGTTTTACGTCGCAAGCCAGTCCGCCGCTCAGTGTGTTAACGTCTTCTGTCCTGGCAGCTTCCAAGTGGGTGAACGTGTTCTCAAGAGGTACAACACCTGGGGATCTTTGCATTCCATGTTTCCTTCCCTTTCTCACCATCACCCACCTTCTCTCTTCCAGTACCTTAGGTGTAACAATATTAATCTAGGACTTGTCGAGGAACGACTCCGTTTCTCGGACGAACCTGAGGTCATCCACTTGCTTCTCCAGTTCCCCAACACTATCCTTGAGCTGTCCCCGGATGCACTTATTGAATATGTTGGCAAACTTGATAAATACAGTGGAGATGTGGCAAGTAGAACTGTGAATGGGTGGCTAGGAGGTAGTGAGTAGACCAGTGAGAACAAATGTGTGTCCATTTTTATAGGCACAACTGGACTTTAATAAAATCCATTGGACTTGAGCAACTCCTGAAAATGGTATGATTGCAAATTATCCCAGCATACATGTTGTCCACCTTGCCAGCCTGTACCCATTGGCTGTCATATCTTGCATGTTACAGGAGTGATTGTATTTAATTATGATCTGCTTGGTATATTGTGACAGGAAATATGTATATATAATGATGTTTTCCATTTTTACAGCTGCCATGTTTCTGTTGTGTGCGGTAAAAGTTCCCGATGCTGTATCCGATATGGTAATGTCTGAATTTCACCATCCAGAAGCAGTTCAACGAATCAATGCTATTGTGAAATTTAACACACTGTGGAGATTCAGGTATCAGGTCTGGCCACGTATGGAAGAAGGTGCACAACAGATCTTTAAGGTAGGCGTATAAGAATATGTGTCATTTTGGAGCAGCTCGGCTCTTGTCTCCACTAGCTTGTTCCAAATAAAAGCATATTATTTTAGACGGTGTAAGTCTCTTAGTTACAACTACCTTTTTGTAAGATTTGTAGAACATTCTTCATTCCAGTGTGTTAAGTCTTTGCCTTTTTTTCTGTATTCCATTTGCATTAATGGGATTTCCGACTGTTGGCCAACATAACATCAAAGCATGGAAATTAGGAGCATGAATAGTCCTCAATTCCACCTTCTCATCTAGTTTCTGTCACCTTTCACCTCTTGCTTATCAGGATTCTTTAGAACTTTGCCTTTAAAATATTAAAGAACTTCACTGCAACTCCCCTTTGCGAAATTGACGCATACCATCTGAGAGGAAATAAAATTCACCTCATCTCACTGTTAAGCAGGCGCCCTTTTATGTTGCAGTGCTAATACCCTTGTTTTAGATCCTTCCACAAGAGGAATTATCCTCCCCAAATTCATCCTGTCAAAACCCTTGATGTAGGAAATTCTGAAAATTATAAGAAAAATTAGGCTTTTAATATGTTTAACCCGAAAGATTACATACTGGGGAAGCATGATTGGAAAAAGAGGCCAACATAGTGAAGGGAACTTAAGGCTGTTAGGAAAGGCAATAACTAGATTTATCATGGTTTATAGATTCCACAGTTAAATTAAACATTGTGGGCTGTAAACTAAATAAAACTGATCAGGCAATAATGTATTTTATTGTGCTCATTTGTTAGATAAATGGGAGAATTATTTTTCTAAATAACAGGGAATGGGAGGTTAAATATAACTGTAGGGAAAAAGATGAAAAGCCACAGAGCCAACGAACAATGATGAATTATTTCAAAAATGTAAAATCCACTTGTAACCATGGTGTCATGAGAATATAAAAATGCAGTAGGTGCTGTGAATCTTTGAAACACGTTGGGTTCTCAGTGTTTCCCAGTGTGTACACTTGAAAAAGCCTTGAAAAAAACGACTTGTTTGAGAAACCCACCCCTGCTCTTCGAGATATAGTTTATGTCTATTCATATGTACGGGTGGCACGGAGGTGCAGCGGTAGAGTTGCTGCCTTTCAAAGCCAGCGATCCGGGTTTGATCCTGACTATGGGTGTTTGTTTGTACGTTACAGAGTTTGTACGTTCACCTCATGACACGTGGTGTTTTCCACACTCCAAAGACGTACAGGTTTGAATGTTAAATAGCTTTCGTAAAGAATGTAAATTGCCCTTAATGTGTGTAGGATAGTGCTAGTGTACGGGGATCGCTGGACGGCATGGACTCTGGGCTGAAGGGCCTGTTTCTGTATTGTATCTCTCTAAACTCTAAACTATGAGCCACAATTAAGAGGGAAATTGAGGCCCACTCGAAAGCTAGATTCTGGGTCCAGTTTAAACACAAAATTCCCGCCAACTATGATCTTCAATGTTTCATTTAAGTCTTCAAAGCCCCTCAAGGTATTCCACCAGCCAGTCTAACCTTTACCTGTGTGGTGTCACAGTGGCACAGCAGTTGAGTTGCTGCCTTACAGCGCCAGAGACCAGGGTTTGGTCCTGACTAGGGTTTGATCCTGTCTGTACAGAGTTTTACGTTCTCCCTGTGACTGCATGGGTTTTCTCAGTGTGCTGCCGTTTCCTCACACACTCCGAAGACATACAGGTTTGTAGGTTAATTGGCTTTGGCAAAATTCTAAATTGTCCCTAGTGTGTTGGATAATGCTAGTGTATGCGGTGATCACTAGTCAGCGCAGACTTGATAGGCCGAAGGGGCTATTTCAGCACTGTATCTCTAAAGTCTACCCCTAAAACAACTCACACAATCCAAGAATCAGATGAACCTTCTTTGAAATGGTTCCAACACATTTACATTCTTCCTTAGATGAGACCAATAGTGCACATGGTATTTCAGATGTGGATTCACCAGTATCCTATGTAACTGAAGTATAACCTCTCAGAAGGGCACCCCACCTCTATGCTGACCTTTTTGTCCATCTATTATAATTCCATTTGCCTTAATTCTATATTGCCTTGATTTGTATTTGATTCGCCAGCAATAAACAATAACTCTGCTATCCTTCCTAATTACTTGCTCCGTCTGCATGCTAGGATTTTGTGAATCATGTACTATCAGGTTACCCCCAGTCGCTGATGCTCAAGAAAAAAGTAATCTGAGTTTATTTAACCTCTCTATCTGGTTAATCCTCTCTAATCCTGGCAGTAGTGTAGTTTACTTTAGAGATACAGAGCAGAAACAGGCCCTTCGGCCCACTGGGGCGATAGAACTTTACACAATACTCCTAAGCAAATATGGCCTGACTAAAGTTCTACTCAGCTTCAACACACGTTCCAACTTTTTACACCTGTTGACTCGATTCCAAAAGGCAAGTGTGCCGTATACCTGTACCACCCTATCTATTTGTGTTGCCACGTTTAAAGAGCTGTGGATTTGCATCTCAAGATCCCTATATAGATCAAATCTCCTTAAGGGCCTGTCCCACATTCACGACTTAATCCAAAACCTGTGCCGAGTGTAAAGGACCTAAAAAAAAAAAAAGATTTTGGTAATCTACGAACTCCTACGACCTTCCACGAATATGCTCACGAACTGGAGTGACAGAGGTCACGTGCTGATGTTGACTTAAGCTTCTTTTTTTCACTCACCTGTCCAGCTGCCGAGCTACGAGTATCCACGAATATCTACGAATACCCACGACTACTCTCACGGCCCACTACGGTCTGCCCACGAACTAACTACGAGTAAAAAGTTGCAATTTTTTTTCATCCCGACTATTTTTTCTTACTCGTGGACATTTTTCATCGGGCTGGCAAAAACGTCCCGACTTACCTGATGCCCTGAATGCCATGACCACGGGGAACAGTGGAGGAAGAGACTGACTTTGGTGCCTTCCCACACAGTGGGAAACTTTGGTTCTGCTGTGTGGGGATGTTTTGTGTTGAATTCTATAGTGTGTTGAGTCCTGTTTATTTTTATTGTATGGCTGTATGGGAATTCATTTCACTGTGCCATCTGGCACACGTGACAATTAAATTTATCTTGTACGGCTAGCATAACGAGCTGCTACGATATATCTACGAACTCCTACAGACTCGTTACGAACATTCTGACAGTTTGAATCAGGGTAAAACTCGGGAGAATTTGTGAATTACCTCGTGGTTTCTATGGCCAAACACTTTTGTTAATTCTCCATTTTCTATATACCTAAATCTTATGGATCATCCTACCATCTTGCATTTGATGCCCCATGTAAGTACCACCCCACTGATTGCCTTGGAAAATATATTTGACCCCCTCAAAAAAACTCAATTGGATCTTGGCTTGATGTTGACTATCCCCAGTGTGTTTTTCCAGATGTAAATTTCTGCTCTGATCTCCCACACCCCCGATCTACAATTTCTCAGAGCACACTTGGAATTCCAGGACCCTTGTCATCTCTCCTCAAGGTCCACATTATCAGCCTATGCAGTCAATGAGGACTTCTCTGTCATCTTGGTTTCATGATACTATGAACTCATTTTCCCTCCATTGGTCAACCTTTCAATAATGTGCACATAGTTCATTGTTCCCTTTGGTAACGCCACCTTCCCTTCATTATGTTCATTATCTGTGGCTTTAGTAGTAGTATTTTAATGCCCTGCTCTACCTACAAACAGAACTGTGCTGGTAAACATGAAGAAATGTCTCAATATCAGGCACCATTGCCACGTTTTCAGGGAATTGCACTTCATAAGGGTTTATTTTCAAGAACCTTCCTCATCTGATGGAGTAGGAGTATGGAAATTGAAAACCCAGGTGGGGACCTGGCCTTTCCCATACCTCTCTTCCTATTCATGCACCCCAAACGCTACTTAAACCTCATTGGTGAACAACACAGGCCTCTTTGAATTTGGGTTCATTTAGGAGTTAAGAGTCTGCCTAATTAAGATGTTACCCCTCCACAAATGGCCTGGTTACTAATCTCAGAGCTTTATCCCCGGCTTATCCGGAAGTGGCGGCGCTGCCCTGGCAGCAGCGGCTCGCCCTGCAGTGTTGGTCTTCCTTTTTGTATTAACGTCTTCATTATCTTCAGTTATGTTTTAGTTATATTTTAATTCTCTGTGAAAACCTGCTCTACTCCCTTCGGGGGAATTTTTTTTCCAGAACTTCTTTTCGCTGAGGCCTAGCGGAAATCCATGCTGACAGAACTCGTCTCAAATATCCCGGCCCAGCCCGGGATGGAACGGTGCTTAGCGCCATGGTTTTCAGTAATTGCCCAGCCCATAACCACTTAATTTTTAGGAACAGTGGCCCTGCACTCATCTTTTGTGCTTTAGTGGCCCAGCACAGGGAGGAAACGGCACTCCAACCCAACTTGGCCCAGCCCGAGGGAGGAATGGCACCAGTCGGAGTGGCCCAGCCCGTAACTTCCCACGGTACTCACATGTGAGGGCGATCTGGTCCGGGGCTGGGACGGTGCTCCCTGGGAACGTTCTAAACCTATCCTATTCGTGCACCTGTCTAAATGTCTCTTAAACTTCACTGGTGAATCAACTACAGGCCTCTTTGAATTTGGTTCAGGTCATTGCAGGCAAACACGCATTAAGCATGATCTGGCCTAATTAAGATGTTCCCCCCTCCACAAATGTTGCCTGGTTACTTAATGTCCAAAGCTTTTACCTTATTTGCCATTTCCACCAATTTTGCTTCACAATTTTGAACTCCAGTTTTGCCCACCATAGTAAATCAGTTAATTACATTTGTGCATCTGTTTCATTACTGATCGTGTTACTAGGGCAAGTATGAAATATATATTCATGGATTAATAAGCAAGTTGTTCCTTATTCTATTGATGCAAAATATTTTTTAACCTTCTCAATATGATGTTTGATGTAAAATTACTTCTAACAATCTTGAAGATCAAACAGTACTAATTTTCATGGAAAAACATTGAAATAAATGATTGTTGCAGTATTTATGTTTTTTTTTATACCATTTAACGTCTGTGCAGATCTTAGTAGATTGGACATAAAGCATGTTAAGCAAATTGTAATTCTTTTATTGTCCATTTATCGATGAAGTACTTTTATTTTATTGTGTTTAAGATTCCACCTCCAAGCATAAACTTCACCTTACCTTCTCCAATTTTGGGCATGCCATCTGTACCAATGTTTGATCCCCCTTGGGTTCCCCAGAGCACAGGACGTGTACAAGACCCAATCAGTGAAGACCAATCTGTAAGTGTTTGCTTTCGGGTAAATAGTGTTAAGTCTTTGGTTAATTCGTGTTATTAAGTTCCACTCATTGATATGAAGGAATAAAGTCAATCTAGTACTCCTCGATCCCCCTGCTCTGTAACACTCCTCAGGGCTCGGGCATTTACTGTGAAGGTCCTGCCCTGGTTTGACTTCTAACAAACTACTCCAATCAACTTTTGCAAGTTTCAGTCCAATAATATCAAAGTATAAACTATTTTAAAGCTAATGGGTTCAGACTGAAGAAGGGTCCCAACCTGAAACATCACCTATTCTTCTATCCAGAGATGCTACCTGTCCTACTGAGTTACTCCAGCATTTTGTGTCTATTCAGCATTCATGTACTCTGTGGCACATTCATGGTTATTGACTTCCAAGCTTAAAGTTCAGCCATCAATATATTTTGACAACCTTCCTCATGCCAGATCCTGCCTTTTCATTTAGAAATTGCCCTTCTTTCAGTTTGGGGCCTTAATTTCCCATTCACCCTTGCCCTACACAAATCCACAGATTTATAGTCATAATCTCTGAAATGCTCTCCTACTGGAGTTCATATCACTTGCCTGGCTACATTCCTAGGGATTAGATCCAGTCCTGCCTCTTCTCTGGTACTGGTTCAAATGTTGTCCTGGATTCACTATAAAATGATCGCCCCCCCCCAAGCTTTTTGTGCTAATTTTCACTTTTCCCTAATTAATATTAGGGAATAGTAATATATATATTTTTTTCTTATCAAAAAGAGTAGGTGGTTGAATTCTCCTTTCTTGTAGATGGCAACGTTGCCTTGTGTTGGAAGGCAGTGTTTGTTGCATCTATAATGTTAATTTCTCTCATAAACATGATACTGCATGTTGCTGAGGTCTTGCTGCATGCAGTTCTGAGCTGCCTCATTTGCTGAGCAGATGTAAATGGAATTGTACAATGTGTAATCATCAGCAAGCATCTTCACGTCTGAAGGGCCTATGTAACATCCAAAGGGCCTATGTGATATGTGTGTGAGGATTTATTCAAAGTTTTAATGGATCTAGTCAGGAATAAATTGAAGCAAAATGTTGAATTGGGAATCTATTCAGTATTGTTATTGAGAGTTGGTTGAAAGGGTTGGGGTTGCTAATCGGAAACCTTTAGACACTTGTTATGACATAATTTTAATGGAGCACCTCAATAGTACTCTAATGATTTAGCAAATGAGTTGACATTCTATTGAACACTCTTTTCTGCTTCAAGACAGATGTTCTAATTTTCCTTCCAAATTCTGGACATGCCAGTGATCTCACTACCGTATGTCCTTTTGTTTCCCATTCCAGCATTATATATTTACGTCAACAGGGCTCATCATAGATGGGCAAATGGGTTGGCATGGGCATTGTAGGAAGAATGACCTGCTTCAGTGCCCTATGACTCTGACCACAACAAGTTTAACCATGGTCCATTGTTGTGAAATGTGAATGCTTTTCATATCATTTATCTTGTGTGTGAAATGAAAGCAAATTAATCAATGAAATATATAACATAGTTGATATGCTCCAGAATTGAATTACATGTAGAATGACTCAGTTTTAATGATCACTCACCATCTTTTATAGAAATCTTTTTCAGCTCGTGCAGTTTCGCGATCACATCAGCGGGCTGAACATATTTTGAAGAACTTGCAGCAGGAAGAAGAGAAGAAGCGACTAGGTAGAGAAGCCAGCCTGATCACAGCCATTCCCATCACCCAGGAAGCGTGCTATGAGGCCATTAACACTCCACCACCTGAATTGGAGGAGGAAGGTAATATCTGAACAAATCATTAACCAGTTCCTCAGATTTTTTAAAGAAAACACATTGAAAAATGTAATGTTTAAGAAAGAACTGCAGATGCTGGAAAAATCGAAGGTAGACAAAAATGCTGGAGAAACTCAGCAGATGAGGCAGCATCTATGGAGCGAAGGACTAGGCGACGTTTCGGATCAAGCCACTTCTTCAGACTGCTCCATAAATGCTGCCTCACCCGCTAAGTTTCTCCAGCATTTTTGTCTACCTTTGAAAAATGTAATGCTCACTTTATGTGAGACGTGGTAGGCCTTAACTATACCACCAGGCTGTTTCAGCAAATATAGGCTGCAAGTAAAAAATCATTAATATGGAAACCTATTAAATCATATATACTACAATACCTTCCAAAAGAGTAAATACTGTGAGGAGATTGAATTGCTGTATTAGAGCCAAAAAGTCAAATTGCTCGAAAACAGGTCTTTCGGCCTACCCTGTCCATACCGATGAAGGTAAATAGACAGTCCCATGTCTATCATTTCTTTCAGGACTCTCCTCATTGCAGAGAAAATAATCCATCTGTCCAACCTCTGCACCCTCTAAAGCCTCCATGTCCTTCCTGTTATGGGAGCAACCATAAATGCACACAATAATATAAATGCGGTCTAACCAAGATCCTAATAAGCTGTGTCATGACTCACTGAAAAGCAAAGACCGAATAACAATTCTTATCTATAACCATTGTAGTGACTATAACTTTTGTAGTAATCTTTGAAGTACATAAGCTATACCCATCTTTATTATTCTCTATATTACTAAAAGTCTGATCTTGACCGCTTTTGGCCCACTGTGCTGCGATTTCCGAGAGAACGCCGTCACCTATGGCCGTCATTTTTGGCCACCTCGCTCAGAGCCTACGTCTGCCTTCCTGGACCAGAGGATTTTTCCCATCGATGAAAAATCAGAGACATATTAATGTTTTTTTTTTAAATCACCATTCTCTCAGCTGCCCCTGCTGGAGGGAGGGGGTGGGACTATAAAACCAGGAAGTGGTGTACCTCACTCAGTCTCTGCAAGATGGAGGTCACGTCTCTCTGAGCTCTGAATAACACTGAACACATGTCTACTCAACTGTGACTGCTCTTAATTTGGTTTGAAAATGAAAATATGGTTGGTTTGAAGTAAAAAGGCACTGCCTGCAAATGGTTGTTTGGGGGGTCTGGGTTGAAGTAAAAATGCACTCTCTCTCTCTCCCCTCCTCTCCCCCCCCCTCTCCCCCCCCCGACCTTTCTCCCCCCCCCCCCCCACCTCTTCCCCCCCCCACCTCTTCCCCCCCCACCTCTTCCCCCCCCCACCTCTCTCCCCCCCCCCACCTCTCCCCCCCCCCCCTCTCCCCCCCCACCCCTTTCCCCCCCACCTCTTCCCCCCCCCCCCACCTCTTTCCCCCCTCCCCCCCCCCTCTCTCCTCCTTCTCTCCCCCCCCCCTCTCTCTCTCTCTCTCTCCTCTCTCCTCTCCTCTCCCCCCTCTCTCTCCCCCTCTCTCCCTCTCCCCCCCTCTCCCCCCCTCCCCACCCCCCCCCTCCCCCCCCCCCCCCCCCCCCCTCCCTCCCCCCCCCTCCCACCCCCCCTCCCCCCCCCCCCCTCTCCCTCTCCCCCCCTCCCTCCCTCCCCCCCCCCCCCCCCCCCCCCTCCTCCCCCTCTCCCCCCCCCTCTCCCCCCCTCCCCCCACTCTCTCCCCCCCCCCCCCCTCTCCCCCTCTCCCCCCTCTCTCTCTCTCTCCCCTCTCTCCCCTCCATCCCCATCCCCCCTTTAAACCCCCCTCCCCCCCACACCCCCACTCCTTCCCTCCACCCCCCCCCCTCCCCCCCCCCTCCCCCTGCCTCCCCCTCCCCCCTCCTCTCTCCCTTCCCCTCACTCTCACCCCCCCTCTCCTCCTCTCCTCCCTCTCCTCCCTCTCTCCCCTCTTCCCCCACCTTTCCCCCTCACCCACCCTCCCTCTTCTCCTCCCCTCCACCCCCTCTCCCTCTTGCCCTCTCTCTCTCTGTCTCTGTCTCTGTCTCTGTCTCTCTCTCTGTCTCTGCCCCTTCTCTCTCTGCCCTCACTCTTTACCCCCACCCCCCCTCTCTAGATGTGACTGCAAGTTGGGGGCTATGCGTCAGTAGATAGGGTGGTTATGGGGTTAAATGAGCAAATTAATAATATTAATATAATATCAAGGGGGGTAATTAGCGTGTGTGCGGGGGGTGAAGGGGGGGGGGGGATGGTGAGTGTGTGTGACGCTGCATGCCACCTCCCCCCCCCCCCCCCCCCACACAAGCACAAGTTGGGGGAACAGACCCAACGGGTCTGCACTTGGTCTAGTATCTTATAGATGTGTAGTTAAATATATATATACTGACTTACCAATCAAAATTTTTGATTTACTTTTGTAGTTGAGGATGCTACAAACTTAGCATCCCGTCGGCTGTCAGTTAGTCCATCCTGTGCATCCAGTACCTCCCATAGAAATTACTCCTTCCGCCGAGGGTCTGTGTGGTCGGTGCGATCAGCAGTCAGTGCAGAAGGTAAATAATAGCCATTAGTTAACCTGTGAATGATTACGAAGTAGCTATTGTATTGCATGCCTTCATGTGTACAGTTGTTAAACTCTTAATTCTTTAAATTAATACCTTTTATGTGGAATCGGTATCTGTTTTCTGTGCAGATGAAGAAGATGTTACAGAGAACACTCCAACGCATCATGTCGTGCAGCCTCCCCAGGCTGTATTTCCTGCATGCATTTGTGCTACAGTGCTCCCAATTGTTCATCTCATGGAGGATGGAGAAGTACGAGAAGATGGTGTGGCAGGTATCTTTTATCAAACCTTGGGTATCTGCACAATTTTTTGAAGCAGACTAGTTTTTATATGAAATTTAGAACTACAAAAGTTTGTTAAAATTATCATTTTAAGCTCCACATTGAGTATCATCAAATGTTGTAGGACTCCCACACTTAGTTGGGTAGTCATGAGTTATGGACTGTGATCTGACATTTGAGTACATTGAAAAACAGTAACCGGAAGATGCTGTGCTCTAATTCACTCTGTATAGTGTTGCACTTTGGGAGGTTGAATACACATCTACAGTTAATGGCAAGACCCATATCAGCATTTATGCACAGAGGCATCCCGGGATGTATCCAAGTCCATAGGTCTTTGAAAGTAGCCAAACAGGTAGATAGGGTGGTAAATCATAATCATAATCGTAATTTATTAGCCAATTATGTTTTGCAACATAAGAGGAATACCAAAAAAGCAACACGACACACAACTACATAAAATATTGACATAAACATCCTCCACTGCGGCTCCTCCCCATTCCCCACTGTGATGGAAGGCAATGAAGTCTTTCCTCCTTTTCTCCCGCGGTCGGGGGAGTCGAACCATCCGCAGTCAGGGCGGTCGAAAATCATGCGGTTGGAGCTCCTGAAGTCTCTGACCAGGGACCGCGAGCTCCACGATGTCAAAGTCCGCAGGCTCCCGCGGTTGGAGCTCCGAGGTCCCAACAAGAGGCCGCCAGCTCTACGATGTTGGGCCGCAGTGCAGACGAAGATACGACATGGAAAAAGTCACACCTCCGTCGAGGAAAGAGATTTTTTTTTAATTCCCCCATCACCCCCCCACATAATACAAGACTAAAGATAGTTTTACAACAAACTAAAAACACAAAGAAGGAAAAAGACGAGACAGACCGTTGGCGAGGCAGCCATTGTATGGCGCCACCTGGTGGTAAAGAAGGTGTATGAGTGTTTGCCTTCATCAGTCAACGAATTGAGTACAAGAGTACTCAAAGACGTCATGTTGGAGCTTTATAGAGTTTGGTTAGGCCTCATTTGGAATATTGTATTCAGTTCCGGTTGCCCCATTACAGGCAGAACATGGAGACTCTGGAGAGGGTGCAGTAGAGGTTTACCAAGATGCTGCCTAGGTTAGTGAGATTAGCTGTATGGGGAGGTTGGACAAACTTGGATTGTTCTCTTCTCTACAACTTAAAATATGTTTGATTTATAGGTTTTCTTGTTGTGATTAAAGGACCTCAACCTGAAAGGTTGCACCAAGAGAGTGCTGAGGAGATTCACAAGAATGTTGCCTAATTACTTCAATATGGGGAGAGATTGAATAGGTATTGGTTTGGTATCAGAAACAGGGTTAAAGGTGAGAGGAAGGACATTTCAAGATTTTCATTACAGAGAGTTGGATATCGGGAATGTTCAGCCAGATCAACATAAAGCTTCGCTGGCCATAATGCCGATCTACTATAATCCAATTTGCCCACATTAGGACATTGGTGAGGCTGCCTTTAGAGTATTGCGATTAGCTCTGGGCACCATGTTATAGGAAAAATGTCGCCAAGTTGGAAAGGGTGCAGAGAAGATTTACAAGGATGTTGCCAGGGCTTACACCCTCTACTCCTTTCCAATCCAAGTACCTGTCCGTATGCCTTGTAAATGTATCTGTGTTTTCTACCGCCTTCAGAAGATTGTTCCAAATACTCGCAATCCTTTGTGTGGATAAACCTACTCCTCGGATCTATGTGCCGTCTGATCAATGTTTTGAAAAATATCACACAATGATTCTCAATGTTTTTAGATGCATTCACACCAATATTTGGAGAAATTTTGTTTAGTTTATTACGGAGGTATAGTGAAAAGTTTTTTGTTGTGTTTTTTTCAGTCACTGAAAAGACTATACCTGACTACAGTCAAGCCATCCACAATGCCATAGAATCATACAGCGTGGAAACAGGCCCTTCCGCCCAATTTGCTCACACCGACCAACACGTCCCATTTTCATTAGCCCCACCTGCCTGCATTTGGCCTATATCCCTCCAAACCAGTCCTATCCATGTACCTGTCTAAATGTTTTATAAAAGTTGTGATAGTCCCTGCCGCAACTACCTCCTCTGGCAGCTTGTTCCATAAACCATCCAACTTTTGTGTGAAAAAAAATTTATTCATCAGCTTCCTATTACATCTTTCCACCTTCACCTTAAACCTGTGTCCTCTGGTTCTCGATTCCCCTACTCTGGGCAAGAGACTCTGTGCGTCTACCCGATCTATTCCTCTCATGATTTTTTACACCGCACGAGATCACCACATCCTCCTACGCTCCAAGGAAGAGTCCCTGCCTGCTCAACCTCTCCCTGTAGCTCCAACCTTTGACTCTTGGCAACATTCTCGTACATATTCTCTGCAACTTTTCCAACTTGACTATCTTTCCGATAACACGATGCCCAGAACTGAACACAATAGTCAAAATGCAGCCTCACCAATGTCTTATATGGTGGATAATGGGAATAACGTTTAATGCAAGGTAAAATCTAGTAAAGTCCAATTAAAGATAGTCAGAGGGATTCCAAAGAGGTAGATGGTAGGTCAAGATCGGTCTCTAGTTGTTGATAGGATGATTCCATTGCCTGATGACAGCTGAGAAGAAACTGCCTGAATCTGGAGGTACCTGTATGAGTTTTCACATTTCTGTACCTCTTGCCTGATGGAGGAGGAGAGACGAGGGAGTGACTGGGGTGAGATTCATCCTTGATTATGCTGGTGGGCTTGCCGAGGCAGTGTGAAGGGTAGATGGAGTCACTGGAAAGCAGGTTAATTTGCATGACTAAATCTACAACTCTCTGCAATTTCTTATGGGCTTGGATGGCGCTGTTCCCAAACTGTGCTGTGATGCACCCCAACAAAATGCTTTCTACGATGTATCTGTAGAGGTTGGTGAGAGTTGTTGGTGATTTGCTGATCTTCCTAAGCCTCCTAAGGAAGTAGATGAGTTAGTGTGCATTCTTGGCCATTGCTTTGATATGGGTGGTCCAGGACAAGTTGCTCGTGATGTTTCAACCATATCGACTTTGGCCCCGTCAATATATACAGGGGAATGTGTACCTCTTTGCTTCCTGAAATCGATTACAATCTCCTTTGTCTTGCTGACGTTAAAGGAAAGATATCAATCTTGAAATAAGTCTTGGCTTGAAATAAAGATTGCATTCCTACTTGGTTGATGTTCAGAATCTTAACTTCACATGCTTCAAGTACAGTGGTAATTAAATTATGCTAAATATTATCACCTTTCAAACTCTCCATTTAAACAAAGATACGCCACCTTTCTAGTTTGTCTACCAAAGTGCATGACATCACATTTTGTTTCATATTTCATTCCATTCTATATTATATTCCACGTCCTATGTTTTGCTCATTTTAATCTGTATATTCCCGTAATGTCTCCCTGTACCTTCGGCACAGCCAACGTTGCTTTCTGTGTCTTCCTCACCAGCAGAGTAGTTTCAAGTTTTCTGTTTTAAATTGATGAACATGGTGTTGTGGGACTATTGTACTGTGACAATGCTGTTTTTCAAATGAGAGTTAAGCTTCTCTTTTAGGTAAAAATAAAGCATGTTGTAGATTATTTCAGAAGAACTGGGCATATCTTCCGGATGTCTTGGCCAATATTTGGACGACACGGTACCGCAGCGGTAAAGTTGCTGCCTTACAGCTCTTATAGCGCCAGAGACCTGATTTAGATCCTGATTACGGGTGCTGTCTGTCCGGAGTTTGTATGGTCTCCCCGTGACTGCGTGGGTTTTCTCAGAGATATGCAGTTTACTCCCACACTCCGAAGACGTACAGGTTTGTAGGTTAATTGGTTTGGTATAAGTGTAAAATTGCGGGGATTACTGGTCGGTGCGGACATGGTAGGCCGAAGAGCCTGTGTCTGTGCTATTTCTTGAAACTAAACTCCACTAAATATTTGCTCATGAATCAATTTGCCACAGAAGTTTTTAAAGTACAGATATACTGTTTGTAGGAGCTTAGTGTGCACAAATTTACAACAGTAATAATACATAAAGCATATTAATTTCAATGGAGCATTCAAAGGTGGTGAAATAAATGTCTTATTTTTTCTGTAATCACTTGTTTCATTGCAATGCAGCCACAGTTAACAAGCTGAGGTGAATTTCAGTTGGACAAGCTGAAAACCCTTTAGTGATTTGCTCCTTAGAGAGTTTATAGAAGGAAGGTAGATACAAGAGGACCGGCTATGTTGGGAGCAGCTGTGTGGAGGCTGCTGTGGAGAATAATGTGACGCTTTGGCTTGAGAGGCTTTAGTGTAGAGGGTGATGACGAGATAAGGTACTGGCTGTATTTTCTTTTTTCTTCAATAAACTTCTAGGTGCAGCTCATTACAGACCGCATTAGGGAACTGGAGCAGCAACTGTACAACCTCAGAATTATCCGGGAGACTGAGAAGATCATGGACTGGAGTTGCAGTGAGTGGTCACGCCTAGAGTAGGGGCAGAAAAGAAATGGGTGACCAACAGGAAACGGATTAAGCACAGAGTTCTGGAGTGTCTTGTGGCCATTGCTGCAGATGAATTTATACATATGATTTCTTAGGATAGCCTCTAAAGAGTGGTAGGAGTTTGTGAAAAGCTCATTCAGGAGATTCTGTGGCAACAATTGAGACTCCGGCATGGTGTGCTCCTTCTCTGGTGCCAGGGTCCAGGATGTCTCGGAGCGGCTGCATGACACTCTCAAGGGAGATGGTGAGCAGCCAGTAGTCATTGTGCATGTTAGCACAAATGATATGGGTAGGATAAGGGGTGAGGTCCTGCAAAATGAATATAGGGAGTTAGGCAAAGGATTAAAAAGCAGTACCTCCATGGTAGTGATCGTCGGATTATTCCTGGTGCCATGTGCTAGTGAGTGTATGAACAGGAAGTTAGAAAATATGATATGTGCCTGAGGTGCTGGTGTAGGAGGCAGGGATTTACATTTTTGGACCATTGGGATCTCTTCTGGGGCAGCGGTGACCTGAACTGAAGGGGAACCAATATCCTGCAGGCAGGTTTGCTCATGTTGCATGGGTGGGTGCAAGCTAGATTGCCAAGGGGGTAGGATCCAATGCAGGACCTGGGCAGATGAGAGGCTGGAAGTTGGTATGGAAGATGATGAATGAAGGTTCAATGGACAGGATAGGCAGGAGCATGGCAGGAAGCAAGGAAGGACTGTTGCATTGAATTGCATTTATTTTAATGCGAGAAGCTTCATAGCCAAGGTGGATGAACTCAGGGTGTGGTTATGTACGTGCAATTGGGTGTTGTAGCCGTACGGAAACCTGGCTAAGAGTGGGACAGGACTGGTAGCTTAATGTTCCAGAGTACAGATGCTACGGCAAGATAGAGGTGTTGGTAAAAGAGGACACGGTGTGCTTTATTGATTAAGGAAAATGTCTCGGCAGTAGTCCAAGATCATATTACTGATGGTGCACCCAGTGGGTGGAGCTGAGAAAAGGGGTTGATCACCTTGTTGGGAGTGTATTATTGACCCCAAATAGTCAAGGGAATTAGATGTACAAATATGCCAGGAGATTGCATGTAGCTGCAAGACAAATAAAGGATTGTCATAGTCTTGGGCTATCATGTTTCTAAGGGTTTAGATAGGGTGGAATTTGTCAAGTGTGCTCAGGAACGTTTCCTCTGGTAATATGTAGAGAGCTCTACAAGGGAGAAGGCAAATCTTAATCTACTCTTAGGAAATTGGGAAGGACGTGTACCTGAAATGTCAGTAAGTGAGCCTTATGGAACCAGTATCCACTGTTCTATTAGTTTGTAAATAGTTATGGATAAAGACAGGCCACAAGTTAAAATTTTGAATTGGGGCAAGGCCAAGTTTCATTGCATTATATGGAAACGTGCCAAAGTCGACTAGAGTAGGTTCTTTGCCAGCAAAGGAATGTCCGGGAAGTGGGATGCTTTTAAAAGTGTAATAACAAGAGTTACTGGGAAGCATATTCTGGTTAGGGTGACGGGCAAGTCAGGCAGGAGTAATGAAGCTTGAATGACGAGAGAAATTGAGGCTCTGGTCAGGTAAAAGCAGGAGGCATCCAATTGAGTTTTTTTTTTGTTGTAGAAGTAACTAAAACGTTTGAAGGCAAAGCTGTAGACTTTGTCTATATGTGCTTCAGCAAGGCATTTGATAAGGTTCCACATGCTATGGAAGGTTAGAGCACATAGGATCCAGGGAGAACTAGCCGAGTTTAATTTAGTTTAGAGATGGAATTTCATTTAGAGCATGGAAACAGGCCCTTCAGCCCATTGAGTCCGCATAGACTGTTCTATCCTACACACTAGGAATGATTTACAGAAGCCAACTATCCTACTAACCTGTACGTTTTTGAAATGTGGAGGAACCGAAGTACCCAAAATAAACACTCAGTCACACGAAGAACATGCAAACTCCGCACAGACAGCATATGCAGTCAGCATTGAACCTGAGCCTCTGGTGCTGTAAGGCAGCAACTCTACCGCTGCGCCATTGTGCTGACAGAGAATTGGCTTCACAGAAGAAAGCAAGGGATGATTGTGGAGGATTGTATTTCAGACTGGAAGCCTGTGACTAATTTGCCTCAGGGATTGATGTTGGGCCCCTTGCTGTTCCTGGTTTATATCATCAATTTGGATGAGAATGTACAAGATATGATTATTAAGTTTGCAAATGACACTAAAGTAGGTGGTATTATAGATTGTGAAGATGCTTACCAAATATTACAAAAGGATCAGTTTGGCAAGTGGGCAGAGGAATGGTTGATGGTGTTTAGTGCAGGTATGTGTGAGGTGTTGCATTTTGTCAAACTAGGGCAGGACCTTCACAGTGAATGGTTGGAGCCTGGAGAGTGTTGCGAAGCAGGAGGATCAGGGAGGGCAGGTACATAGTTCCTGAAAATGGTAGATAGTGTGGTCAAGAAGGCTTTTGGCACATTGGGCTTTATCTGTCAGGGTATTGAGTATAGAAGTTGTGATGTAGATACAAGATCGAAACAGACCCTTCAGCCCACCAAATCTGTGCTAACCAGCGATCACTCATACTCTAGCTCTACCTATCCATTAGGGACAATTTACCGAAGCCAATTAACTTACAAACCTGCATGTCTTTCGAATGTGGGAGGAAACCAGAGAATACCCACATGATCACAGAGAGAACGTACAAACTCCGTGGAGATAGCACCCATTGTCGGATCGAACTCTGGGCTCTGGCGATTTAAGACCATATAACCATATAACAATTACAGCACGGAAACAAGCCATCTCGGCCCTTCTAGTCCGTGCCAAACACGTATTCTCCTCTAGTCCCATCTACCTGCACTCAGACCATAACCCTCCATTCCTTTCCCGTCCATATAACTATCCAATTTATTTTTAAATGATAAAATCGAACCTGCCTCCACCACGTTCACTGGAAGCTCATTCCACACAGCTACCACTCTCTGAGTAAAGAAGTTCCCCCTCATGTTACCCCTAAACTTCTGTCCCTTAATTCTCAAGTCATGTCCCCTTGTTTGAATCTTCCCTACTCTCAGTGGGAAAAGCTTATCCACGTCAACTCTGTCTATCCCTCTCATCATTTTAAAGACCTCTATCAAATCCCCCTTAACCTTCTGCGCTCCAAAGAATAAAGACCTAACTTGTTCAACCTTTCTCTGTAACTTAGTTGCTGAAACCCAGGCAACATTCTAGTAAATCTCCTCTGTACTCTCTCTATTTTGTTGACATCCTTCCTATAATTAGGCGACAAAAACTGTACACCATACTCCAGAATTGGCCTCACCAATGCCTTGTACAATTTTAACATTACATCCCAACTTCTATACTCAATGCTCTGATTTATAAAGGACAGTACACCAAAAGCTTTCTTTACCACCCTATCTACATGAGATTCCACCTTCAGGGACCTGTGCACAGTTATTCCCAGATCCCTCTGTTCAACTGCATTCTTCAATTCCCATTTACCATGTACGTCCTATTTTGATTTGTCCTGCCAAGATGTAGCACCTCACACTTATCAGCATTAAACTCCATCTGCCATCTTTCAGCCCACTCTTCCAACTGGCATAAATCTCTCTGTAGACTTTGAAAATCTACTTCATTATCCACAACACCACCTATCTTAGTATCATCTGCATACTTACTAATCCAATTTACCACATCATCATCCAGATCATTGATGCACATGACAAACAGTGGACTCAACGCAGATCCTTGTGGCACCCCACTCGTCACTGGCCTCCAACCTGACAAACAGCCATCTACCATTACTCTCTGGCATCTCCCATTCAGCCACTGTTGAATCCATCTTGCTACTACACCATTAATACCCAACAATTGAACATTCTTAACTAACCTTCCATGAGGAACCTTGTCAAAGGCCTTACTGAAGTCCATATATACAACATCCACTGCTTTACCCTCATCAATTTCCCGACTAACCTCTTCAAAAAATTAAGAAGATGAGTCAAACATGACCTTCCAGGCACAAATCCATGTTGACTGTTCCTAATCAGACCCCGTTTATCCAGATGCTTATATATATTATCTCTAAGTATCCTTTCCATTAATTTGCCCACCACTGACGTCAAACTAACAGGTCTATAATTGCTAGGTTTACTCTTAGAACCCTTTTTAAACAATGGAACAACATGCGCAGTACGCCAATCCTCCGGCACTATTCCCGTTTCAAATGACATTTGAAATATTTCTGTCATAGCCCCTGCTATTTCTACACTAACTTCCCTCAATGTCCTAGGGAATATCCTGTCCGGACCTGGAGACTTATCCACTTTTATATTTCTCAAAAGTGTCAGTACTTCCTCTTCTTTGAATCTCATAGTTTCCATAGCTACTCTACTTGTTTCCCTTACCTCACATAATTCAATATCCTTCTCCTTGGTGAATACTGAAGAAAATAAATTGTTCAATATCTCCCCCATCTCTTTTGGCTCTGCAGATAGCTGTCCACTCTGACTCTCTAATGGACCAATTTTTATCCCTCGTTATCCTTTTGCTATTAATATAGCTGTAGAAACCCTTTGGATTTACTTTCACCTTACTTGCCAAAGCAACCTCATATCTTTTAGCTTTTCTAATTTCTTTCTTAAGATTCTTTTTACATTCTTTATACTCCTCAAGCACCTCATTCACTCCAAGCTGCCTATAATTATTGTAGATCTCTCTTTTTCCAAACCAAGTGTCCAATTTCCCTTGAAAACCATGTCTCTTTCCAATTTTTACTATTTCCTTTCAACCGAACAGGGACATAAAGATTCTGTACTCTTAAAATTTCACCTTTAAATGTCCTCCATTTCTCTTCCACATCTTTCCCATAAAACAAACTGTCCCAATTTACTCCTTTTAAATCCTTTCGCATCTCTGCAAAGTTAATCTTTCTCCAATCAAAAATCTCAACCCTAGGTCCAGTTCTGACCCTCTCCATAATTATATTGAAACTAATGGTGTTGTGATCACTGGACCCGAACTGTTCCCCAACGCATACCTCTGCCACCTGACCCGTCTCATTTCCTAACAGGACGTCCAGCACTGCTCCTTCTCTAGTAGGTACCTCTATGTATTGCTGCAAAAAACTATCCTGCACACATTTTACAAACTCCAAATCATCCAGCCCATTTACAGAATGTGTTTCCCAGTCTATGTGTGGAAAATTGAAATCTCTCACAATCACTACCTTGTGCTTACTACTAATATCTGCAATCTCCTTACATATTTGCTCTTCCAATTCTCGCTCCCCATTTGGCGGTCTATAATACACCCCTATAAGTCTTGCTACCCCTTTCCCATTTCTCAGTTCCACCCAAATAGCTTCCCTAGACGAGCCCTCTAATCTATCCTGCCAAAGCACTGCTGTAATATCTACCCTGACAAGCAATGCAACACCTCCACCTCTTGCCCCTCCAATTCTATCACACCTGAAGCAACGAAATCCTGGAATATTTAGTTTCCAATCACAGCCCTCCTGCAACAATGTTTCACTGATCGCCACAACATCATACTTCTAGGTGTCAATCCAGGCTCTAAGTTCATCCATCTTTTTTACAATGCTCCTAGCATTAAAATATACACATTTAAGAAACCCACCCCCTCTTATTCTCTGTTTATTGTCTTTTTCTTCTTTCTCCCCTACATTTTGGGTCAGAGTGCTACCCTTCTCTGCCTCCTGCCTCACACACTGACTGCTAGCTTTCCCTATTTGAGTCCCTCCCCCCCAACCGTTCTAGTTTAAAGTTTCCCCAGCAGCCTTTGCAAATCTCCCTGCCAGGATATTGGTCCCCCTCGAGTTCAAGTGCAACCCGTCCTTTCTGTACAGGTCGCACCTTCCCCAAAAGAGGTCACAATGATCCAGAAACTTGAATCCATACCCACTGCACCAGTCCCTCATTCACGCATTTATTCTCCACCTTGCTCCATTCCTACTCTCACTGTCGCGTGGCACAGGCAGTAATCCTGAGATTGTTACCTTTGCAGTCCTTCTCCTTAACTCTCATCCTAACTCCCTAAATTCTTCTTTCAGGACCTCTTCTCGTTTTCTACCTATGTCGTTGGTACCTATATGCACCACAACCTCAGGCTCCTCTCCCTCCCATTTCAGGATATCTTGGACATGTTCAGACACATCCCTGACCCTGGCACCAGGGAGGCAAACTACCATCCGGGTCTCCCGACTGTGTCCACAGAATCGCCTATCCGACCCCCTGACTATAGAGTCCCCTATTACTATTGTCCTCCTCTTCTTTTCCTTACCCTTCTGAGCAACAGGACTGGTCTTTGTGCCGGAGGCCCGGCCGCTGTCGCTGCCCCCAGGTAGGCTGTCCCCCCCAACCGTACTCAAACATGAGTACTTATTTTCAAGGTGTACAGCCACCGGGGTACTCACCAGTCCCTGCCACTGCCCATTGCCCTTCCTAACTGTGACCCAGTTGTCTGCCTCCTGTGGTCTTGGAGTGACCACCTCCCTATAACTCCTCTCTATGACCTCCTCGCTCTCCCTGACCAGACAGAGGTCATCGAGTTGCTGCTCCAGGTTCCTAACACGGTCCCTTAGGAGCCCCATCTCGACGCACCTGGCGCAGATGTGGACGTCTGGAGGGCACTCAGACTCCATGACCTCCCACATCTGACATCCAGAACAGTAAACTGCCCTGGCCCTCATTCTCCCCCTTATCCTGAATATAATACAAAGCCTTACCCATGATACAAGATGTCCGCTGCTTCTTCTAGTCCATTCGACTAATCAGCGGCTTCCTCAAGCCCACTTAATTTGAAGTGCGATCTGCGAATGGAACGTTGCAGATTTTGGCTCCTCCTCCCTCACCAACGGCTCCTGGGCCTCTTGAAACAAGCCCCGCGATGGGTTTTTACACTCACCGCACGGACGTCGCTCCTCCCTCACCAACGGCTCCTGGGTCTGTTGAAACAAGCCCCGCGCTGGGTTTTTGAACTCACCGCACGGAGGTCGCTCCTCCCTCCCTCACCAACTACCCTCCTGGACATCAAGTCTACCACTGTGCCACCCCTTGTACAAAATGTTGGTGAGGCCACATTGGGGGTACTGTGTTCAGTTTTGGTCACCCTGCTATAGGAAAGATTTTGTTAATCTGGAAAGAGTGCAAATAACATTTACGAGGAGGTTGCCGGAACTTGAAGGCCCGAGCTATTTGGCAGGTTGAGGGATGTTCTTATAGATGTGTATAAGATCATGAGTGGAATTGATAGGACGAATGTGAGTCTTTTATCCAGAGTAGGAAAACCAGAGAACATAGGTTTTAGGTGAGAGGGAAAGATTTAATAGGAACCTGACATGTAATCTTTTCACAAAGAGTGTGGTGGTTGTATGAAACGAGCTGCCAGAGGACGTACTTGAGGCAAGTTCTATAACAATATTAAAAATATAATTGGACAGGTACATGCATAGGAAAGGTTTAGAGGGATATGGGGTAAACACAGGCAGGTGGGGCATCTTGGTTGGCATAGGCAAGTTGGGCAGAAGGGCCTGTTTCGGTGCTGCATGACTTTATGACTAATCGCTTTATTGTGCCAGGGACACAAATTCATTCATCCCGTCTTCAATTCATGACACTTTCTACACATTTTTGATTAAAACTGATTTTTATTGTCAAAAAAGTTATTTCGGATGATGGCATATATTTTTCTCCGGCTATCTCATTTTTATATTGTTACCATTTCAATTGTAAAATTACTGTGCAAATCTGCCAAGATTGGAAAGCTTTTCCATTTGGCAATGTGGATTCTAAAACCACAGCTATAATGGTGGCAAGTGATTAGTTGCCCTTTGATAATGACAATGTTTATAATGTAATTGAATGCTAGGTCAAGCAAATAATTGTAATTGATTGCAGCTTGTGTTTCTAATGCTCTGTACTGAAAGCAACATAACAAAGAGTGCTCTATTGAAATGTAATCAAGCAAAATTCAACCTTGAGCAAAAGACAAAATAAAATAGGCCTCATAAGAAACTAGATCTGACTTGTAATGTAACCAAAGTGTTCCATGTCAATGGGAAACAGGCACGGGCCAAGGATAGATCCTTTGGGATTTCCATATGTATTGAAGTACAACCAACCTAATCAAAGACTTGTCCCACTCTGGTCAATCCTTCTTCTCCCTGCTCACGTCAGACAGAAAATACAGAAGCTTGAAAGCGTGTCCCACCAGACTTAGGAACAGCTTCTTCCCCTCTGTTATCAGGCTTCTGAATGGTTCCATAAGGTACGGTGCTGTCCCAATATACTTCTCCCCCGTTATGGACGTTGGACTTTGTTTACGCAAATGGTGCGATACAGTGCTGAGCTACATTGTATACTCCGCTCTATCTCCTTTGCTCTATCAATTGTACTTAAGTTTGGCTTTATTATGTTTATTTGATTGGAGAGCACGCAAATATAGCTTTTCACTGTACCTTGGGGCACATGACAATAATAAATCTAAGGGTTAAGAGTCTCAAGGTCAGGCAAAATGGGGACTAATTTGAAATGGTGAATACTGTTATATTTGAATGCATGCAGTGTCCAGAACAAAGTGGATGAGCTATACTGCAATTTGAAATTGGTAAGTACAATGTTGTGGGCATCGCGGAGACATGGCTGAATGAGGATCGGCGCTCATGAAGATGCAGAATCCTGTGGGTAGAGCTAAGAAGCTGCAAAGGTAAAAAGACCCTGTTGTGAGATGTTTTCAAGAGAGAGTTAGATATAGCTTTCAAGAAGGAACTGCAGATGCTGGAAGATCGAAGGTACACAAAATTGCAGGAGAAACTCAGCGGGTGCAGCAGCATCTATGGAGCGAAGGAAATAGGCGACGTTTCGGTCCAAAACCCTTCTTCAGACTAGATATAGCTCTTAGGGCTAACAGAATCAAGGGATATGGGGAGAAAGCAGGAATGGGATACTGATTTTAGATGATCAGCAATGATCTTATTGAATGGCGGTGCTGGCTCGAAGGGTTGAATGGCCTACTTCCGCACTTATTTTCTATTTTTTTATATACAGGCCTCTGAATAGTAGCCAGGTTGTAGGGCACAAATGACATCAAGAAGTAGAAAAGGCATGTAAGAAAGACAATTTTGCATTGGTCATGAGGGATTTCAATGTGCAGGTAATGTGGGAAAATCAGGTTGGTACGGGATCTCAAGAGAAGGAATTTGTAGAGTGCCCCTGTGTTCGATTCTTCAGCAGCTTGCAGTCGAGTCTACAAAAGGCAATTCTGGATTTGGTGTTGTGTAACAAACCGGATTTAATTAGTGAACTTGAGGTGAGGAAACCCCTCAGAGATAGTGACCATAATATGATCAAATTTAACTTGCAGATTGAGAGGGAGAAGATGAAATCAGATGAGTCGGTGCTATTGTTGAGTAAAGATAACTACAGAGGCAATAAGAAGGAGCTAGCTAAAGTTGGTTGGAAATGGACCATAGCAGGAATGACAGTGGAGCTGCAATGGCAAACGTTTCTGGGGGTAAATTGGAAGATACAGTATCTTTTCATCTCAAAGAGGAAGAAAGATTCTAAGGGGAGAATGAGGCAACCGTGGCTGACAAAAGATGTAGGTAAATGTAGGCATGAAGGTAAAATAGAAGACATATAATATTGCAAAGGTTAGTGGGAAGCTAGAGGATTGGGAAGCTTTTGAAAACCAACCGAAGGTAACTAAAGGACAATAAGGGGAGAACAATAAAATATGAAGGCAAGCAAGCCAATAATATAAAAATGGATAGCAAAGGTATGGTCAGGTATATAAAGAGTAAACAAGAGGCAAGGGTGAACATTGGACCACTTGAAAATTACACTGGAGAAGTAGTAATGAGAATAAAGAAATGGCCGATGAACTGAATACGTTTTTTACATTAATCTTCACAGTGGAAGACACCAGCAACATACCTCAAATTCAAGAGAGTCAGGGGGCAAAAGTTAGTGGAGTTGCTATTACTAAGGACAAGGTGCTTGGGAAGCTGAACGGGCTGAAGTTGGATAAGTCACCTGGACCTGATGGACTACACTCCAGGGTTCTGAAAGAGGTAGCTTTGGAGGTTGTGGAGGTATTAGTCGTGATCTATCAAGAATTATTAGAGTGGCCCTAAAGGACTGGTAAACTGCAAATGTCACTTCTCTGTTCAAGAAAGGAGCATGGCAAAAAGGGGGAAATTACATGTTTGATTAGCCTGACTTCAGTGGTTGCTACAATTTTAGTCCATTTTTATGATGAGGTTTCAGAGTACTTAGAAGCATATGGTGAAACAGGCCAACGTCAGCATGGCTTTTCCAAGGGGAGATCTGATAAATCTGTTGGAATTCGTTGAGGAAGTAAATGGCAAAATAGATAAGGTGGAGTCAGTGGATTGGTAGGAAGGAACTGCTGATGCAGATTTACACTGAAGATCGCCACAAAATGCTGGAATAACTCAGGGGGACAGGCAGCATCTCTGGTCTAGAAGGAATGGGTGACTTGTTTGACTGGATTTTCAGATGGCCTTTGATAAAGTGCAGCACATGAGGCTGCTAAACAAGATGAGAGCCAACGGTATTGAAAAGAAGATACTAGCATGGATAGAAGTTTTGGTGAATGGCAGAAGGAAAAGAGTGGGAATAAAGGGGGCTTTTTCTGGTTGGTTGCATGTGGTGTTTTGCAGGGGTCGGTGTTGGGGCCGCTACTCTTCAAATTGTATATCAATGATTTGGATGATGGAATTGATCGCTTTGTGGCCAAGTTTGCAAATTATACGAAGGTAGGTGAAGGGGCAGTTAGTGTAGAGGGAGCAGGGAGTCTGCAGAAGAACTTGGACAGGTTGGGTGAATGGGCAAAGAAGTGGAATAGCATAGCAAAGTGTGTGGTCTTGCGCTTAGGTAATAGGAATAAAGGCATCGACTATTTTCTAAATGGGGAAAGGATTCGGAAATGGGAGATGCAAATAAACTTGGAAGTGCTGGTGCAGGTTTCCCAAAAGGTAATTTGCAAGTTGAATCGGTAGTGAGAAAGGCAAATGCAATGTTAGCATTTATTTCAAGAGGACTAGAGTATAAAACCAGGAATGTTACGCTGAGGCATTATAAGGCACTGGTCAGGCTGCATTTGGAGGATTGTCAGCAGTTTTGGGCCCCATATCTGAGGAAGGTTTTGCAGGCATTGGAAAGGCTCCAGAGGATGTTTGGGTTAATGTTTTACGAGCGTTTGATGGCTCTGGACCTGTACTCCCTGCGGTTTGGAAAGATGAGGGGGGGGGGACCTCACGAAAACATACTGAATAGTGAAAGACCTAGATAGACTGAATGTGGAGAGGATGTTTCCACTAATGGGAGAGTCTATGACCAGGAGGCCCTGTCTCAGAATACCTTTAGAAAATAAATGAGGAACTATATACACAGTTGTGAGTGTGGAGTGAATAGAGCAGGGTGCTGAGCAAACAGTGTTGAGGTGTTCCCGTGCTGATGGTTATCGAGGAGGAAGTGTTGCTGCCAACTCCAAACAGTCCCATGGACATTCTTTTGCCTCCCTGTGCAGTCCTCACTGCTTGGGTGTGCTGAATTCAGAAGGCACACGTACTGGTCAGGAATAGTTCAAAGAAGTAAAGTCTTCCATGCAGATGGGAATTGTAAATCATGAATGATGGGTTATATTTGAATGAGGATTCGGAGAATGATAAAAAAATATTCAATTTGCTTGCTGTTGGACATCCAAGTAGGCTAAGCAACTGGATTGGGATTCAAATGTTTGATTTACTGATCTGGATTCAAGAACTATTGTTGTACCCCATTGCCTTTTCTAGAGGCAAAACTGCCACTCTTATCCGACATAGGTATGATCTGGCCCCATTAAATGACCCAGTCTTAACTGTCAACTGAATTGGCCATGCAAATCATTCAGTTAAATAGACAAGCAAATCATTGCGAGCCTTTTCATTGTGTCCACATTCTATCTGGAAATTCAAAACAAAATAATTTAGTCCATTTTGTTTTCAATATCACAGACAAGAGAAACCAGAAGATTGGTCTAGTTTGAGCTCGAAGTTACTTCTGTCTAAAACATAAAACATAAAATGCTGGAGAAACTCAGCGTGTGAGGCAGCATCTATTGTGCGAAGGAACAGGTGACATTTAGGGTCGAGATGCTTCTTCACCGGTGTCTGTCTAAAACATGAAGCTTTCATTTTCTGCTTCATAGAGCAAATAGATCAGAAAATGTTAGAAATCCAGATATCTTGCAAATTAATCAGATGACTTCCTACTGGCAGATATAAGCAGGGTCAACAGCCTTTTTAATGAGACTGCACCAATATATTTTTTAAAGATTAATTAATGATAAAATAATCTTTCATTTTCAATATTACTCTGTGTGATGCTTTCTTTTTTTTAGTGAGTGCAGTGGCACAGCAAGTATTGTGGAACTGCTTGATTGAAGACCCTGCACTTGTGCTACGCCATTTTCTGGAGAAACTCACCATTAGTAACCGTCAGGTATTGACATTTCAATAAAATGGAAGATTTAGTGCATATTGTATTTATTTTATAATGTTTCTCATAATTCCAGCATGGTATCTGAGGAATTTAAATTTCCAAATTTCCAAATAAAATTTCCAAAAAGCAGATTTTTGGAAAAAAATTAATCTTATTAATGATGGCCACAAAATAATGGCCACGCTATAGGTAGATGTGGTTGGGAAAATAAACAGAGAAAATGCAGAGGCCATTCACCAAGGTGCTGCCTGGAGTGGAGACATTTAGTTATGAGAAGAAGCCGGATAATTAGGACTGGAGCTGTAGAAAATCATGAGTGGATAAGATGGGGAAAATGCACAGTCTTTTACCCAGACCAGGGGAAACAAGAACCAGAAGAAATAGGTTTAAGGTGAGGGGGGAAAGATTTAATAGGAACCGAGAGGCAACTATTTTTGCACAAATAGGCATATGGTAGGTATATGGAACTTCCAGAGGAGGTAGTTGAGGCAAGTGCTAGTACAACATTTAAGAATGTTTTGGACAGGTACATGGGTAGGAAACGTTTGGAGGGATATGGGCCAAATGCAGGCAGGTGGGACTAGTGCAGATGGAGCAAGTTGTTCGGCATGGGAAAGTTAGGCCTAAGAGCCTGTTTCCATGCTGTATGACTCGATGACACACTATGGATAGGCTGCATTTGTTTTGCTGTGGCAAAGGAGGATGAGAATTTGCCTGATGTTGGTAATAGAAATTATAAGAGAAGAGATAGGTTGATCATCAGAATCTATGGAATCGATGTTAGGGGTATACAAAATAAAATGTTTATGCTGAGAGGAGTTTTAAAGGGGGATATAAGGAAAAGATATAGATCAGCTACAGTAATGGGTGGAAAAATGGCAGATGGAGTTTAATGCGAGCAAGTATGGGGTTTGGGAGGTCAAATGTAAGGGGAAAATGGCATCCATGTGATATTGTTAATAAATCGTAACGTCCATGAAATAATTTTATTTTTGAGGACAGTTAGTTTTAAATTACAAAGTTATAAAAGTCATTGGATTTTGGCTGAATTGCACTTTTCTTTGAAGGATGAACTAATTTACATGCTGCGAAAACTTCTGTTGAATATTGGGGATATGCCTGCTCAGACGTCTCATATACTCTTCAACTATTTGGTAAGTATTAGTGCTGCCTTCTATTACGCAAGCATTATTGACCATTCCCATGCAGTAATACAAACATTAAATTTAAGCCATCCACTCTAATGTCTGATCCTTTCAATTCATTTGAAGTAAAACAGTCATCTATAATCTGATAAATCAACAGCTGACCATTCCTCAATCATTTTCATGATAGAGCTACTTAAATAAAAACAGCATTTTCAAAAAAAGCTGCACAGCTTTGAAATGATAGTATTTTTGTTTTAATCAATTCTCTGAATATTCAGTGGTGCCTGCATGAGAGTGAATGTAGCCCCAGAAATATGTAGGATAATGTTGCATTAGTTTTGGTAATGTAATTCTGTATTATGAAGCCATACCGAAATACTCTCTCAGTTTTCATAATTATCTGTTGCCTTGCAGGTTGGCCTGATCATGTATTTTGTGCGCACCCCTTGTGAATGGGGCATGGATGCAATTTCGGCCACAGTCACCTTTCTGTGGGAGGTTGTAGTTTATGTAGAAGGGCTTTTCTTCAAAGACCTGAAACAAACAATGAAAAAAGAACAGTGTGAAGTCAAACTGTTGGTCACAGCCTCAATGCCAGGTAGATACAAACTTCCCAACAAAAGCAAGTCAATTATTTTCAACTGCTTATCACTTTTGTGCATTTGCTGAAATGATAAATAGAATACTACATAATAACCACAAACTTTCAATTGCTGATATTGTATCAAGTTTATTTGCCTGCAATACTGCCATCATTGTAATATATATAAATTAAGCATTCGGAACTCACTATCAAGTCCAGTAATCCTTTCAGATGTGGCTCTATTAATGGTTGTGCTGCCAATGGAAATAGATCTGTCAATATGCGAGTAATGGCCTGGCATGGGTGTCCACTTTTTTTTCAATTTCTCTGCAACAATAATTCTATACTACTGTAATACAATGTTCTGCATTCTGATATTCTTCTATTTGTTGTACTTGTGTGTTGCTTGATTGTACTCATGTATAGTATGATTTGACTGGATAGCAAACAAATAAAGCTTTTCCCTGTATCTCGGTACAAGTGACAATAATATACCAATGTATTCACAATTTGATGTTCAGCCTCCTATATTCCAGAGAAGGAATCCTCAGCCTATTCCATCTCACCTTGTAACTCAAGTCCTCCAGTCCTATCAACGTCCCTGTGAATCTTTTCCTGCACCTTTTTTAACAACTTATTAACCATGTATATTACATTCTCAACCAAATCATTAATGTAGATGGCAAGCAACGATAGACCCAGCACCAATCCCTCTGCCACAGAACTCCAATCTGAACAATTATCTTCCACTACCACTCACTGACTCCTGCCACCAAGCCAAATTTGTATCCAATTGGTTTGCTCATTCTGGATCCCATGTAGTTTCATAATCTGGAGCAGCCTATCAGAAGGTGCAAGTTTTCTCTCAAAATCATTTTTGAGCTCTTTTATCCTTTTGCTTCATATTTCTGTAAAATACCCAATCCTTTGAGCTGCCAATTGCCCTTGCTACATGTGTGCCCTCATTTTCAACCAACCAACATTATCTTTGATCTGTACTGTCTTCCACAGGTAGCATTCCTCTTTCAAAGGAGGGATATTTTTTTGCTGAGCATTATGAACTAGATGAGAAGTATCTGCCACTGTTCATCTCCAGATCCATCTCTTAGTTTATTTATTTGTATTGGTTTATTTATATTGTCACATGTACAGTGTAAAGCTTTGTGTGCGATCCAGTTAAACCATTCAATACATGAGTAAGATCAAGCCATTAGCAATTACTACAGGTAGTAAAAAGAGAAAAATACCAGAGTGCTTAATATAGTATCATAGCAGTATATTGTAGCAGTTCACACTGGACAGCTCCATCTTCATACCAAAGGTTAAGGTGATTTTGGACCCTGGCTGTTCACCCTCAAATTGTACCTGAAATGTTACCATGTTGTGGCCACTACTCCTGAAGGAATCTTTAACTGTAAGTTCTGTTATTAATCCTCATGAATTTTCCAGTGAACCCAGTGGAGTGTGAAAAGAGCAGTAACTAAAAAAACACTCTATTGCTGTTCATGTTCCTGAGCCCTGGTTTTTCAGATCCCAAACCCAGCTCTCGACATACACGCAGCCCAGACCCCCCCCCCAGATCGAGCCACACTCCCTGTTTCCACTCTGGAGCCCAGCTCACATTACAAACCAATCAGCGAGCCAAATTCAAAACAGTTGATTGCTAGATTATAATTTGTTCTTTTGTTTTAATCTTTTATTTTTTTTTTTAGCTAGTTATGGACTGTTAAATTATAGTCACGTAATTTTAATGTTGATATGATAAGCAAAATTTATATTACTTCAAGAGGCACCTTTCACTAAAATACACCTTTCACTAAATCAATGTTTCTATTTGGTTATGATTCATTTCTGTAGAACCACGTTCATTCTATTGAGATAGATAGGATGAAAACTCAGTAATCTTGTTTGGCACATGACTGACAATCATGCTTCAAAAACTTAGAATTATGAAGTTTATTTAAAGCAGTAAAACATCCCAGGGGATTTCAAAGGAGCAATATCAAACCATGTGTGACACCCATCCACATAATAAACAGTAAGATGGTTTATTAAGGGTTTGGTTGATGAAGTACATTTTTAAGCTGGAGGATCTCAGCAGTTGAAATTTATGGCCATAATGTATAATTTCCAGTATAATTTCAGAAGAGGCAACACATTAAATTACCACAAAAAGATGGAAAATTGTGGGCACAGACGTACATAATTAGCGATTCACAAAATTCATGAAATGGTTACAGCATTGTATAGGAGACCATTTGGCTACTCAACTCAGTAGCAGCTCCATGTATGAACTATCCTACTGGTTCCACTTTCCCAACTACTTCAATTGTTTTGGAAATCAGGTGCCCAAGCAACTTCATTCTGAACACTGCAATTTAATATGGCCCCACTCGTAACTACCTGGCAGTGCATTTCAGGCCTCGCTACTTATAGAGTGATACGGCACGGAAACAGGCCCTTCGGCCCAACCTGCACGTGCCGACCAAGCTGCCCCATCTACACTAGTCCCACTTACCCACGCTTCGCCCAAAGGTTTGACCCTCTAAAACCTTTCCTGTCAATGTACCTGTCTAAATATCTTTTGAATGTTTTAATAGTATCTGCCTCAACTACGTCCTCTGTTAGCTCATTCCATATACTCACTATGTAAAAAAGTTGCCCCATATAGATTTCTATTAAACCTTTCACCTTTAACTTATGTTCTCTGGTTCTTGATTCCCCTACACTCAGTTAAAAAAAATCATCTACTTTTATCTATTCCTTCATGACCTTATACACCTCTACACAACCTTCATGACCTTATACACCTCTGCATGATCATCCTCATCCTCCTGTGCTCCAAGGAATAAAGTCTTAGCCTGGACAACCTCTCCCTGTAGCTCAGGCCCTCAAGTCTTGGCAACGTCGCCGTAAATTTTCTCTGCATTCTTTCCAGCTTTCCCACAGGGGGGCTGACCAAAACTGAACACAATACTCCAAATGTGGCCCGATGAAGGTCTTGTACAACTGTAACATAACATCCCAAATTCTATGCTCAATACCCTGACTGATGAAGGCCAATGTGTCAAAAGCCTTCTTGAACACCTTATCTACCTGTGACGCGACATTCAAGCAACTAAGCATCTGCACTTCTATGTCCCTCTGCTGTACAATACTCTGCAGAGCCACGCCATTCACTGTAAAGGTTCTCGCCCTGGTTTGACACCCCGAAATGCAACATGTCACATTTACCTGTATTAAACTCCATTAACCATTCCTCAGCTCACTTGACCAACTGATCAACAGTATGCTGTAATCTTTGCTAACCATTTTCAATACCAACCGCTTTAATGTCATCTGCAAATTTACTAATTCTGCCTTGCACATTCTCATCCAAATCATTAATATAAGACACAAACAGCAATGGGCCCAGTACCAATCTGTGAGGTATACCACTAGTCACAGGCCTTATTCCGAAAAATAATCTTCCATCATCACCCTCTGTTCCTTCCATGAAGTCAATTTGCTATCCAGTCGGCTAGCTTTCCCTGGATCCCATGCTTTCTAACTTTCCAGAGCAGTCTACCATGCAGAACCTTAAGAAATGCCTTGCTGATATCCATACACACAATGTCTATAATGACAGATTTTCATATTGTTCAAGGAACCTTTCCTCTAGTCACTATGATTGAATACAGGTTCAGGAGATTAATCGAAACGCACTCACGAGCTCTCCACGAGACATTCAATGCCGTCCAAAGATAAATCTTCTAAACACAGTCATAATTATTAGTTTCTTTATTGTAGTAACAAAAACAGTAAGATATTCATCCAAACTTCTTCTTGTTTAAGTACATTTTGATCTTACTCATAGTCAAACTCGTGGGTGGCCGAAAGCTGTGAACTCTCCCCCATGCTTCTTCAAACTAAACTAAAAACTACTAGGGCATCTGCGCGAGAATCCCAGCCGCAAACACGCCTGAGACTACGTATAAATCCCACCCACATAATTACAGGCAGATAAAATTTAAAGGCAACAGGTTATAGTTATAACATACTATAACATCCGCCATGTCATTAAAACCTCCTTCTTTCATCTCCACAACATCGCCAAACTCAGACCCTCTCTCACACCTCCCGCTGCTGAAAGACTCATCCATGCCTTCCTCTCCTCCCGACTGGACTATTGCAACTCACTTCTCCTTGGCATCAGCTCCACCTACATCAACCGACTCCAACTGGTCCAGAACGCAGCCGCCCAACTCATCACCCACACCAAATCCTGGCATCACATCACTCCAGTCCTCAAACAACTTCACTGGCTTCCCATCTCCCACCGGATCACCTACAAAATCCTGATCCTCACCTACAAAGCCCTCCACCATCTGCCCCCCTCATATCTCACTGACCTCCTCTCCCCCTACCAACCCTCACGGTCCCTCAGATCCACATCAGTCGGTCTCCTCTCCATCCACAAGTCCAACCTCCGCAGTTTTGGGGACAGAGCCTTCTCCAGGGCAGCTCCCAAGCTCTGGAATTCCCTCCCCCAACTGATCCGCAATTCCGTGTCCCTCACCATCTTCCAGTCCCACCTCAAGACCCATCACTTCACCTCTGCCTATCCTTAGCCCCACGTCCCCCTCCCTTTTCATCTGTGCAGTAATTGCCTCATATTGTGTTTTGTATTGTATTGTCTTTACTTTGTGTACTAGTCATGTCTCTACTATTTATTTCATTCCCCTTGCATGTTTTTCCTCTACCTGCTAAATATTTGTAAGGTGTCCTTGAGACTCTTGAAAGGCGCCCATAAATAAAATTTATTATTATTATTATACTGAGTTTAGCTAAAAGGCCACTGCAACATCTACAACTCTGCCCTCATCAAGCTTTTTGGTTACATCTTTAAAAAACTCAATCAGATTCAGCAGACACAATCTCCCACATACACCTCTACCTACAGCTCCTAGTGGTCACCGATCTTCTCTCTTCCTTGACCTTAGGCATGACCACCTCGCTGTGAATCTTATCCAAGAAGCTCTCATTCTCCCGGGTGATCCTGAAGTCGTCCAGCTGCAGTTCCAGTTCTGTAATGCGACCTATAAAGAGCTTTACCTGGACTGAATTCCTGCAGGTGTCGTACTCAGGGACACCAGTAGTTTCCCTGACTTCCCACATTCTGCAGATGGAACATTGTACCATTTCACCTACACGCATGAAACAGCAGACTGTACCTTTTCGTCCTGTCCACCTCTGTTTAGTTTCCTTGCAATAGCCCCTTTGCCGAAGTCTCTTAAACCTCACCCTTATCCTCCATACAGCCTCTCTCCCAACACGGCCGCTCTCAATAGGCCGCACCACTCCACCTTGCCTTCTTTTTATTAGTGATTCAATTAGCCAATTTTAATGCTGCACTATCCAGCAGCTTTAAATTATTCCGATCCTCCGCCGACGTTCAAATTAACTGGCTGCGACAATCCAACGGCTAGCTTTGCTGCGAGTAGGAAAATAAATCCTCATTTTGTGGCATCAACATTTATATTTTTTGTCCCAGTTGCTGATTGGCTGTGTTCTTAATCTATATAGCAAACTTTAGATGTAGGACTTTTTCTTACACCAGGCACAAAGACTTTAGTTGTCCACGGACAGAATGAATGTGATATTCCAACACAACTACCTGTCCATGAAGATACACAGTTTGAAGCTGTTCTAAAGGTAAAGAGTTATTATTTCATGAGTTTAGATTCTGATATTGATCAATCGAGTTAAGATTCTATAATTTTATTAAACAGTTATAAGTAAATACCATATAGTCAATATTTGCATGTT
The DNA here is from genome assembly GCF_028641065.1 of Leucoraja erinaceus. Classification (NCBI taxonomy): domain Eukaryota; kingdom Metazoa; phylum Chordata; class Chondrichthyes; order Rajiformes; family Rajidae; genus Leucoraja; species Leucoraja erinaceus. The sequence continues at coordinate 3,459,146 of NC_073383.1, forward strand.
AGCCACATTTAAGAGTATGCCTGTTATTTATATACAACATTTCAATGCAACAAACAATAAGAACATACTTAATTTCATGTATGTTGAATGCCTGCTTTATTTATTTGTTTATTTAGTCTTTTGTTCATTGATCCTATTTAATTTTATACAACTTAATTATTTCCGCCAGTATATGCTGAATTTATGTCCACATTTATTAAGTATTCATTTCTATTCCGTCATATTTAGTTAACGCAGTTTATGTTCAATTTTTGTTTTAATGTTTTATATGATACGTAAACACGCAAAGATTATGATTCTTGCTGTGTCTATGTTACAGTATATTCTAACCCAAATAATATATTTTAATGGACAGGAAATTATCATTAGGACCCACAGCATTCAGTGACCAATGACCTCACTGCTAACATAATGATTCAGTTTTGCCTAATTGGTACTTTGAATATAAAATTATTTAATAAATGTTTTGTTTTGGTAATTTAAAATTGAACCTTGCTTTCGCTGAAAATATTAGCAGATGAAGAAAGGAATAGTTGAGGTACGTAATTAGTATTGCATGGGATACATTGCATTCAGTCCAACTAGCCCACACTAGCATTTACCCAAGCCTCATCTAAATCTGTCACCTTTTTTTCCCCCATCTCAATTGTACTTGTTTAGCCTCCCTTTAACTCTATCTGTGCTATTTGCTTCAACCAATCCCTATGGGAGCCTTTCATCTTGTATGGAATAGTAAAGTTTCTTCAGAATACTTATTGTGTTTCTTGTAGACCATATTATAATGATGCCCACTAGTTAAGCTGTTCCCCACATGTGGAAGCATATCCCTGCATCCATGCTCTCAAAACCTTTCAGAATTTTAAAATAAGGTCACCCTTTTCTCAAATTCTAGTTTCTGCCACTCAAAATCATCGGGTACTCTTTTTGATCATGCATTTACTATTAAAAGTCCATTATATCATGTTGATTACAGCTGAACTGTTTCTCCACTTCATTACATTATTACCTTTATGCTTTTAAAAGAAAAATCCTAATTGCTGACATGATTTTTAACAGGTCTCATCGCGTTTGCACGTGTTCAAGTGTGGACAACAATCTGAAGGCTATTACGTGTTTCTCCATGCACAATTATTATTAACATGACAAGATGTTATCAACATCAAAATAATTCACTCTGTTTTCTATTCATCTGGTTGATATGTGTGGTGGTAATTGTGGGACATCACATTATTTCTTTCCAGGAATGTTTGGAATTTTTTAATATTCCCGAAGCTCAGTCGAACCATTACTTTTTGATGGATAAACGCTGGAACCTGTTTCATTATGCTAAAGTAAGCCTATCTATTTCAATTGGCTAATATTGAATATCATGCTGATTATATTATGAGAAAATCGCAAAATAAGAACAAAACTTAAAATGACAATTGGTCAAATATTTTACCAGTTGAATTATGCTTGCAATGTATGAGAAAGCACACATTGTAGTATACCCAGTTCTGTCCTGCTCTTACTTAGCTGACTGATCCGGTTACACCTTTGATCACTGGCTATCCTGGACATTGTCACTGTGAGGTATAGTGACAGAATGCCAGAAAATTCCATTAAACAGGTACATGGATAGGACAGGTTTGGAGAGATATGGACCAAGCGCGGGGCAGGTGGGACTCGCATAGCTGGGACATGTTGGCCCATGTGGGCAAGTTGGGCTGAAGGACCTGTTTCCACACTGTATGACTATATGACTATGACTAAGCCGACATTTGATAAATGAATTAGAAAACAAAGGAGGAAATAGAAGAAGAAAGAATATTCCTTATCCCGTCCCTATCATATTAGCGATCATTGCCTGCTCACACTTGCTTGTCCTATTAATTGCATCACCATTCATCAATGTCTTCCCTCCCATTCCGACCCAACCTCTTCCCGGACTCCCCTTTGCTTCCCAGTTACAATCCATGCTGAATCATCTTGGCCTGATTGCTGGGTTATCACACCTACAACTTGTAGTTATGACGGTGCTGCCCCACGTTACCTACAACTTGTATCCTGCCCCACCTTACCTGTTGTTGCCGCAGTGGTTTATGCATCAGATGTATGTGTAGATTGTAATTAAAAATTACAGCACGGAAACAGGCCCTGCAGTTTGCTTTTTTCCCTTAGTCCCACCTCTGCACTTACTTTCTTCTCCCCTATCCAAGCATGATACCAACGAACCTGCTGCCACCACTTCCACTGGAAGCTATTCTGTAATCTGAGTTATGCGATGTTACCCCATGTATGTCCCCATAGTATTGATGTAGATTCTCGAGTATTGATCCATGCAAAAAGCATAATTGTAATTATATAGTATCTTGTTATTTGGCTGAGATACAATTGCCTTCAACTGGATTCCTTCCGAGTAAAGTTACTATTAAAATGTGGAATATAGCTATTTAGATGGAATAAGGCCCTATATGAGAAAATGCAGTTCATGGCCGAGTAATGTATTTTCACTGTTGTTGGTTGACTGGATTTTTGACCAGAATATGGGCAATATAGGAGAGCGGTGATGAGATCAGTCAAAGTCAGCATGGATTTATGAAGAGGATATCATGCTTGATCAATCTTCTGGATTTTTTTTTGAGGATGTAACAAGTAGAATGGATAAGGGAGAGCCAATGGATGTGGTGTATCTAGACTTTGAAAAATACTTTGATTCCCTCATGAGATTAGTGTGCAAAATGGGCAGGTAGTGACATGGATAGAGAACTGGTTGCAGACAGGAAGCAAGGTTCGGTTAGCAGGTAGGACTAGTGGGGTGCCGCAGGTTCGGAGCTGGGACAATACAATATATATTAACAATTTAGATGAGGGAATTAAATATGACATTTAAAATTTTTAAATTTGCAGGTGTTACAATGCTGCTATGAGGGCAGGGTGTGTAGGATGCTGAATTGGTAATGATGGCAGTTGCTATGATGGCTGCATGGGCGACTTGGAATAGAAGGATGTGTGAAACATGAACCATGATTTAAAAAGTCATGCATGGCAGATGCAATACATATAATGTGGATAAATGTGAGGTAAAACAGTGGGGGTAAAAACTGTTTTTTAGTCTGTTCGTCCTTGTCCTTGTAGATCTGTACCGTCTGCCTGACGGCAATAGTTCAAACAGGGAGTGTCCGGGGTGGAAAATGGTCCTTTATGATACTATGGGATTTTTGATGCAGCACTTTACACAGTCGGGAGATCTGGACCACTCCTCCAAGTGGCGGCTACATTTAAAGAACAGGAAGGCAGATGATTATTTGAATGATGTCAGAATATGAAAAGGGGAGGTGCAACGGGAACTGGGTGTGCTTGTACATCAGTCACTGAAAGTAAGCATACAGGTCCAGCAGGCAGTGAAGAAAGCGAATGACATGTTGGCCTTCATTGCGAAAGGACATTTTTGCTATTGCGGGAGTGTAGCGTAGGTTCACCAGGTCACTTCTCGGGATGGCGGGACTGACATATGATGAAAGAATGGGTCGACTGGGCTTGTATTCACTGGAATTTAGAAAGGTGATAGGGGATCTTATAGAAACATGTAAAATTCTTAAAGGATTGGACAGGCTAGATGCAGGAAAAATGTTCCCGATGTTGGGGGCGTCCAGAACCAAGGGTCATTGTTTAAGAATAAGAGGTAGGCCATTTAGGACTGAGATGAAGAAAAATGTCTTCACCCAGATGGTTGTGAATCTGTGGAATTCTCTGCTACAGAAGGCAGTGGAGGCCAATTCACTGGATCTTTTCAAGAGAAAGTTAGATTTAGCTCTTAGGGCTAAAGGAATCAAGAGATACGAGAAAAAGCAGGAATGGAGCACTGATTTTAGATCATATTGAATGGCAGTGCTGACTCGAAGGGCCGAATGACCTACTCCCGCACCTATTTTTTTCCATGTTTCTAACTCAAATTTGAATAATTCAGCACCAAATTAGGTGAATTGCTCCAATTCAAGTAATAATAGTTTCTCAATATTGGATTGCAAGTGCCAACTTGAGCTAAGTAAAAGCAAATGGAGTGAAGTTGTTCAATAATGATCCAGCTGAGGGAAGCTCATGCAAAGAGATTACATCTGGTATTTCTAGAATCAAATCCTTCACCATGCAGGGTATATGTCTGCTAGAATGACCTGTTCAGAATGTCATGGTTGGTTTTGTTTTTACAGACATATGTACGAGATATTTACCCATTTCGGCGATCAGTATCCCCACAGTTGAACCTTGTCAACATGCTTCCAGCCAAAGGACAAGAACTAATCCAAAAACAGGTAAGTAAGAGAATGAGGAGAAATGTTATTTAGAATCATTGCAAAGTTATTTTTACTCATCTTTATCCTCCAGTCCCATGTTCATTGATGTTGTCCTTTTTGAATATATTTGCACAAAATATTTAATTATGGAGAATATGCCGAACAGATTACAAGGTAATGTTTTATTCATGCAAATACATCACTTCATTTCTCAGATTAGTTGAAGGTGTCCTAAAGCTTAAATTTGTGGGCCGAAGGGACTGTTTTTTTCCAGAGGGCTAGTATGGACATTGTGGGCCAAATTGATTCTTGGGCTGGCAGCTCAGTTACTCGGGCCTGGTGAGCTGGCAGCTCATTCACTCAGGCCTGGTGGGCTGGCAGCTCAGTCACTCAAGGCTGGTGGGCTGGCTGCTCAGTCACTCTGGGCTGGTGAGCTGGCAGCTCAGTCACGGTTATTCCTTGAAATCCCATTTCAAGCAGAGTGCAGGCCAACAAATTCAATTTCATAACATTTCAAGTAGACTACAGGCCACCAAATTCAATTTCATAGCATTTCAAGCCGAGTGCAGACCACCAAATCCAATTTCATAGCCTTTCAAGCAGAGTGCAGGCCAGCAAATTGCCAAACAATTCATTGCATTGTCATTAAGGGTTAACAAATCATTTATTGCAAGTATATTGCAGACTCACATTTCAGTTGATTCACAGCTTAGAATCACAGTTGTGGACTCTCCCTCGTGATCTTCCAGAGTGACTGACTCGCATCCAGGCATCCGGGGTTTATAGTCCTGCCCCCCTTGGAAGGGGCTTTACCTTCATTGTGGTGATTGACAGGCGAGAGGACCAATCAGCCGATCTCAAGATTTTTAAACACTCATAACTTTTTTATTTTTCATCGATCGGAAAAACCCTCGTTGCTGCCTCAGCGGAGGACTGTGAATAAGATGGCCAAAAATCATGGCGATATATGGTAGTGTTTTTTTTCTAAAATCAATATACAGTGCAGACAGGAAGTGGTCAAGATGATACTTTTAGTTCTATAGATGTTGACTCTGAGTGAAGGCTGTTTATGAATCAGAAAATAAATAAGATTAAAATGCCAATTTGCCAGGCAACTTTTTTCCAATGTGTGCCTTTATAGTTTCCATCAGGAAACATACTTTACCTACACATTTAGTAAAGATGACCATTGTTAGCCCTGGGTGAATTTTTTTTTCTTGCCACAATACTCAGTCCAGATTATTGATCTACTAAAGATACCATGAAAGAGAAGATTTACTTATGTTGAAGGTACATGAAAAATTTCAAGTAAAAGATAAATTACATTAATTGAACAAAAAGTTGAGTGAACAGTTGTACAGGGTCTCGGTGAGACCACACCTGGAGTATTGCGTACAGTTTTGGTCTCCAAATCTGAGGAAGGACATTATTGCCAAAGAGGGAGTGCAGAGAAGGTTCACCAGACTGATTCCTGGGATGTCAGGACTGTCTTATGAAGAAAGACTGGATAGACTTGGTTTACACTCTCTAGAATTTAGGAGATTGAGAGCGGATCTTATAGAAACTTACAAAATTCTTAAGGGGTTGGACAGGCTAGATGCAGGAAGATTGTTCCCGATGTTGGGGAAGTCCAGGACAAGGGGTCACAGCTTAAGGATAAGGGGGAAATCCTTTAAAACCGAGATGAGAAAAACTTTTTTCACACAGAGAGTGGTGAATCTCTGGAACTCTCTGCCACAGAGGGTAGTTGAGTCCAGTTCATTGGCTATATTTAAGAGGAAGTTAGATGTGGCCCTTGTGGCTAAGGGGATCAGAGGGTATGGAGAGAAGGCAGGTATGGGATACTGAATTGGATGATCAGCCATGATTATATTGAATGGCGGTGCAGGCTCGAAGAGTCGAATGGCCTACTCCTGCACCTAATTTCTATGTTTCTATGAAATCTGTTCGTGTGGAAAATATCTGATTTGGTTATGTTCAATTAAGCAGTAAGTATCCCGATAAGAGGCATAAACCCAGGATTAGTAGAGGGAGTGTTTACATACAATTGTAGATTATTTTTCATGCAGGTTGTAATTTGAAATGTTATGATCTCCCAGGATCTAGCAATGTGCCAAGCTCATTATCATATTTAAAGGTTCCCAAATCAGTACTGAAAAATCACCAGCAACTATTAAGTGTTATTAAAATGTCAAATAAAATCTTGCAGATAGTCATAGTGACACAGTGTGCAAACAGGCCCTTCAGCTCAATGCCCACACCGGCCAACATGTCCCAGCTACATTAGTCCCACCTGCCCGCATTTGGTCCATATCCCTCCAAACCTGTCCTGTCCATGTACCCGTCTAACTTTTTCTTAAATGTTGGGATAGTCCCAGCCTCAACTACCTCCTCTGACAACTTGTTCCATACACCCACCTCCCTTTGTGTAAAAAAGTTGCCCCTCAGATTCCTATTAAATCTTTCCCCCTTCATGTTAAACCTACTCTGGGCAAGAGACTCTGTGCATCTACCATGTCTATTCCTCTCATGATTTTAACACAGCTCACTAAGATCACCCCTCATCCTCCTACACTCCAAGGAATAGAGTCCCAACTTACTCAAACTCTCCATATAGCTCAGACCCTGGCAACATTCTTGTAAATCTTCTTTGTACCCTTTCCAGCTTGACAACATATTTTCTATAGCATGGTGCCCAGAACTGAGCACAATACGCTAAATGCGGCCTCACCAACTCCCTGTACAACTGAATTTGGCCAATTGTGCCAAACAACTTTTTGACCACCCTATCTACCTGGGACTCCTTCAAACAACCATGCACCTGCACTCCTAGACTCATCTGCTCTACCATACTCCTCAGAGCCCTACCGTTCACTGTGTAGGTCCTGCCGATGTTACACTTCCCAAAATGCAACACCTCACATTTCCCCGTATTAAATTCCATCTACCATTCCTCAGCCCACCTGGCCAATCGATCAAGATCCTGCTGCAATTTTTCACAGCCATCTTCACTATCTGTAAAACCACCCACTTTTGTATCGTCTGCAAACTTGCTAATCTTGTTCTCATCCAAATCATTGGTAAACAGTAAGGAGCCCAGCACCGAACTTTGAGGCTCACCACGATTCACAGGCCTCCAGTCCGAGAAGCAACCTTCCACCATCAATCACCCTTTACTTCCTTCCATGAAACCAATTTTGGATCCATTCAGCTATCTTTCCTTAGATCCCATGCGATCTAACCTTCCAGAGCAGCCGACCATGTTGAATGCTTTGCTGAAAATCTGAATGACAAACAGAAAATTTGAGAAGTAATCAGAAGGACAGGCAGCACTAATGGAGAGAAAGAGTTTAAAATGTCATGTTGATGACTTTCATTAGGAAGTTCAGGGAGGTTTTCCTTGATTGAAAAGGATGTATTTATAAACCTACCAACAGGCCTTCTTTCAATTCTCATAACACTGCATATGTCATTTGGAAATTTAAAGTGTTAGAGTATAGTGGGGGGTTTGGACAGCCACCAGCTAATTTTAAAGCACGTTTTTGAATTGTCACTTTGCTCCACAGTTATCGATGTACTCAAAACAGCAACAGTTGTGTCCTTGTGAGACAACTTTTGGAGGAATATTAGCATAAAATGTTCTTAAGGGGTGGCTTTTGGTGCTTTATGACCTGTTTACTGGATCCAAAAGTTCAGTTGCTGAGTCTGAATATTGAAGTGAAATCAAGGTTTGAAGGTCAGTTTATTGTCATATGTACCAATGAAGGTACAGTGAAACTAGAGTCACCATACAGCCATACTAAGTGAAAAGCAGCAAGACACTCAACCACATTAAATAGAAGTTAACATAAACATCCATCACAGTGGATTGCACATTCCTCACTGTAATGGAAGGCAATAAACTTCAATCTTCTTCCTCTTTGTTTGGGCAGTCAAACCATCTGCAGTCGGGGCCATCAAAGCCCCCACAGCCGAGGATCGAAGCATCCTTCGGGGTGATCGAAACTCCCGAATTGGCCAAATTTTACCAGAGACTGCGTGCTTCACAATGTTAAAATCCACAGGCCCCGCCGTTGGAGCTTCGATCCCCGGCAAAGGGATCGCAAGCTCCGCGATGTTAAAGTCCCGCAGACTCCCAGGGCTTGAGCGCCCGTCGGTCGTCAGGAAAGACCGTCAACTCCACAATGTTAGATCGCAGTGAGGACGGAGATACGATACAGAAAAAAATCACATCTCTGTCGAGGTAAGAGACTGGAAAAAAAAGTTTCCACCAACCCCACCCCCCACATAAAACAAACCAGGGAACACTAAAACATACTTTTTAATACATACTTAAAATAACAAAAACAGAAGAAAGGACAAAAAGACTGTTGGTGAGGCAGCCATTGTTGGTGGAAAATATGAAAAAAGCACAGACACAATGATTCCCTTATTTGCTGTAGCCATCAAGCCTCATGACATTTTAAAAGAAAAATACTATATTACTTTAGTTTAGAGATGCAGCACGGAAACAGGCCCTTTGGCCCACTGAGTCCGCACCGACAAGTGATCCCTGCACATCAACACAATCCTAAACACACGAGGGACAATTTTGCATTGATACCAAGCCAATTAACCTACTAGCCTGTACGTCTTTGGAGTGTGGGAAGAAACCGAAGATCTCGGAGAAAACCCACGCAGGTCAGGGGGAAAATGTACAAACCCATAGTCAGGATGGAACCTGGGTCTCTGGTGCTATAAGGCAGTAGCTAGCTACTATTAGCATACAGTTTTTAAAACTGTATTTTTCTTTATGAAAATAACATTGACATAATTTTTAAATAGGTGTTTACACGGAAACTAGAGGAGCTTGGACGAGTGATGTTTCTGATGTCCCTTACTCAACACATGCCTGCAGTACACAAACAATCCCACGTTTCTTTGCTTCAAGAGGATCTCCTCAGATTGCCATCATTCCCTCGCAATGCGGTTGACGCAGAATTTTCCTTGTTTGCTGATCATCAAGGTAAAATTGTTCTTCATGAAATGTAAATGATTTAAACTCCATTTTCAAGCAACTTTTTTTTTTACTTAAAGTTTTATTGATTTTTAAGAGTTATATACAAAACAGTGCAACACCATCACCATAAATAAAACAAAATAAGAAAAACAGCAATCAAAATAAAAAAAATAAGTAGATAGGGGGGAGGGGCAAACAAAGAAGTAAATAAATAGAAAAATAGGAATAAAACCATGTGGTTCACTTACCAAATTAAAAAAAAAAAAATTACATTGATTAGTTATCTGGAGGTAATTCAATATTCATACAAACATACCATCTAGTTCTATATAACACAATCTTCCCATACCTAGCTCGCCATTTATCTAATTGGTGTCATGGCTCAAATAAACGGTCCATTTTTCCCAGATCTTCTCAAATGAATTCTTCTTGACTCTCAAGGAATATGTCAGTTTCTCCATATTAAAGATGTCTCGCACAATTTCTAACCACTGTTCCTGTTTTGGACTGTTTTCATTGAGCCACTGCCTGGTAATAGCCTTCTTACTTGCTGCAAGCAAAACTTTAATCAAATATGTATCTTCTATTTTTACAATACCTTTTTCAAGCAACTTGCCCATTGTCCAATCTCTTTATAGGTTTCAGAAAACCAAAATGGCCATCATTGGGGCTAATGTAATGAATTTCAGAACTGATGTAAACTCATAACGGTTTTATTAACAATTAGATTCTTGGAATTATTTTTTATTAAATTAAATTGAATAGTATTCAATTTTTGTGCACATTCATATGGATAAAGTAATTTCTTCCATATATTCAAATAATGCGGATGTTTGAAATAAACAGACATCTTCGTGATTGTTATCTGCATGTCAACAGCATCAAGTTCATAGGGATACATATGCCTGATAATCTGTGCTGGGCCCAGCACATTGATGCGTGAAAAGAAAGCTTGCCAACACATCTTCTTCCTCAGTTCTTTGAGGAAATTTGGCACGTTGCCATTGGAGAACATGATGACTGGTTGCATCACAGGGTGCTTTGCTAATTTGAATGCTCAAGAACAAAGGAGGCTACAGAAAGTGGTGGACATTGCCAGGTTCATCATGGGTATTGATCTCCTCAAGAAGGCAGCTAATATCATCAAAGACCCACACCACCCTGGTCACACTCTATTCTCACTGCTACCATCAGTAAGAGGTACAGGAGCCTGAGAACCGTCATCTCCAGGTTCAAGAATAGCTGCTTCCAGAAGCTTTAACTCTCCTGCGTGACCATAACCACAATCCTAACTCAGCTCTGACTTACTACGAACCTTGCACTGCAATGGATACACAACATATTTCAGCTTAAACCATCATAGTTTGGTTTACCTAGAATGTCTGATCATTTATTGTAAATGTATTTGTTATGTTTTGCATTCAATGTGCCTGTAAAGCTGCAGCTTGTCAGAATTAAATTAAGGGACAGAAGTTTAAAGGTAATATGAGGGGGAAGCTTAAACCAGAGATGGTGGCGGTGTGGTTTACCTAGAATGTGGAGGCAGGATCATTGGTATCATTTAAAAATAAATTGGATAGGCATATGGATGAGAATTTGTTATGTATGAGTGCAGGCATTCAATTTGTTGCCTGTAAGAGCTGCAGCTTGTCAGAATGTAATTGTTCCAATCCTGGTGCATTTGACAATTAAATACTCTTGAAATCTGTCATCCTTTTGTCAGGTAAAGAGCTATTTGGACTTGATACTCTTCATAAAAGCATGTGGATCAAACTATTGGAAGAGATGTTTTTGGGAATGCCGAGTGAATTTCCATGGGGAGATGAGATCATGCTTTTCCTAAATGTGTTTAATGGAGCTTTAATACTTCATCCAGAGGACAGTGCATTGCTTCGACAATATGCTGCTACAGCAATCAATACTGCAGTGCACTTCAACCATCTTTTTTCACTGAGCGGTTATCAGTGGATCCTTCCTTCCATGCTCCAAGTAAGTTTATTTCAACATCTAATCCGTTTTTATAAACTCTCCACTTTTGAATAGTAATAAATTAATAATGCGATCATTAAAAATTGACCCTGGAAGTATGTGGGAGGGACTAAATATGTTATTTGCTTAAAACATATTAAAGGTTGAAGGAAGGCAGAGTTTAATCAAATTACAAGTACAAATGTCCTCTAGTGAGAACATTAGTCATCAAATAATATGGATGTAAGGTAAGTGACTAACGAGTGAAATGGGAAGGAGAGCTTTTACATAATTAAAAACTAATTGCAATTCTTGAACTGTTATTCAGCATTAACTTTCAAAAAATAATTAGACATGTGTTTTAAAAGAGAATTTTCAGTTCTATGACTGTCAGTGGACAGAGCCAGTATTAAAAATGCTAACTAAAAATGCTGGAAATACTTAGCAAATACTTAGCATCTATAAAAGAGGAGCAACAAAAAACATTGCAGGTCAATGATCTTTCATCAATAGAGCCCAATGGTAGAGCCCAGTCTTGCAGTGACATCACCTTTGTGCTGTGTTGTGATGATTTGAATAACCGGGGTTGTGATGACTACCTGCATGCAGATATTGGGTTTGAATCCTGATTGATAAACGTTGTTGACTTGTGGGTGGTGAGAATTTGTCATTGGACAAATTAAGAAATAGAAATGAATTTATTATTGTATTTTATAATTTCAGTTCCTTAGACTTTATATCAGACATTCTTTATATCCTTAAGGGTCTGTCCCACTTAGGCAATGTTTTAGGCGACTGTCATAGTCATAGCAGGTTGCTGAAAAACCAGCGACTGGATGCTCCTGCGACAATGTCTATGACAAGCTACAACAACCTACCACCTAGTCAACGTCAAGCTACCGACAACCGGCGACCCATTAGGACGTCCACCTTTGACAACGTACGACCATGCAGGCGACAACCGAAGTCAACCTACGTCCGCCCGCAACAAGCTACGACCCTGTCGGCACCAACTGTGTCGCCGGTACCTGTCGCCGGTTGACATAGGTAGTCGCCAATGGAATTCACTAAAGTCAGCACCGGCGACAACCTACGACAGCACCTACATCAGGAGAATTCAAGCTACGCTCATTGGCGCCAACTCACTGTTGCCGACATTTTTTGAATATGTTGAAAATCCAGTGGCAACCAGAAAGACGTTACGAAGCTTTGGGCAACTGAGGAGACAACTCGCGACCATACAGGCGACACCCCGGTGACCATGTGGCAACAGCCTAGTTGCCTGTAGTCACCTAAAAAACAGCCGAAGTGGGACAGGCCCTTTAGTCTTTATATTAGACTTTATATCAGACATTGACTTCTTCAGTGCAAATTTTAAATCACAGTGGTTGTGAGAAATATTTGCTGTTTTAAAGCTGCTGATTATTTAAGAGTTGTGTTATGTGACTAACTGTTCTCTGGTCTGCAGCAATGTGTACAAGAAGTTCTAGAGCATCAGTCTGTGAAGAGCCCTTGAGTGAAAAGAATACCTGATTTTGAATTATTTGTGTCTCGTGTAAATGTTTGCACAGAGGTTTGGTTAGACGTTTCTGTAGGTTCAGTGAGCGGCGCAACTCACTGTTGCAGCGGCCCCTTCAGCCTGTCTGTCTTTTTTTTAATTTTTTGTCTAGTTAAATGTAGTTGTTCGTGTTTTTTAATACTGTTTTTAACTGTGTTTATGTGGGGGGCGGGAGGGGGAAGGGGGAAACTTTTAAAAATCTCTTCCATGCACGGGAGACCCGACCTTTTCCCTGTCGAGTCTCCTTTGTCGTTGGGGCCTAGCACCGTGGAGCGGCCTCCAGCTGGAACGACCTGGGGGCTCCAGTCGCGGAGCTGCGGACTACTCACCGTCGTGGGGCTGGCCGGCCTCGGAGCGTGGGGAGCGGTGGTGGCTCACTGCTGCGGCCCGACCCCGGAGCTCGGAAGCTCCAGCTGCAGCCGCAGGTCCGGTGGACTGGGACATTGGGAGCTCGCGGGTCCGGGTGAGAGACCGCTTTCCGGAGGTCCCGCAACGTGACTTCTCCAGCTTTAATGACCGCGGGAGATTTGAACGCCTGCAGGGAAATCCAACATTGTGACTTTTGGGCCTGGAGCGGGGCCGTTCCATGCCCAGCGCGGCCTAAATTGGCCATGGAACTTACCATCGCCCGCCTGGGGCTTCAACATCGAGAGAAATGGTGCAGGGGAGAGAAAAGACTTTGCCTTCCATCACAGTGAGGAGGAGATTCACTGTGATGGATGTTTGTCTAAATTGAATTTTGGGTGTGTGTCTTGTAGGAATTATCTCTGTTTGTATGGCTGTGGAAACTGAATTTCGTTTGAGCCTCTCTGAGGTTCAAATGACATGTAATAAATAAATAATAAAAATGTCAAAAGAGGAGACACATCCACCACTACCTCCACGATTTTACGTATTTGTGCCTCTTTCTTGCCAAGTCGTAGTGCCCCGGTTTCCTGCTGATTCTGATGTTACTCATGTTTCCATTTCCTCCACCAAAGCCTCCAGGGCAGAGTACTACAACCTTAACACCTATTCTCCCAAATTTGTGCAGCACTTCACTGTTTCCCTGGTTGGATTCACTAACTGCACAAACATTTACTACATCTCCATTTAACAGCAGTAGTGGAATTGACACGGGAGTCCAATGGCAGAGTTCACTCTTTTAACGATTGCTAATGCTATGCAAGAGAGTCATCTCTCCAATCTTCTTACCTCTGTCCTGAATAACCAAATCCCTATTTTGAGGCCCATGTTCCTTTGTTCCAGACACCCCAGCCAGTGGAAAAACCAAATTCACCTCCAACTTGACAAACCCTTTCAGGTTTTCCCATGAGATCATCCCTCATTCTTCCGAATTGAAGAAAGCATAGTCACATTCTGCTTTATCTCTCCTTGTATGACACGCCTGGCATCCTATGACTAAATGTGTTGAATCTTTGCTGCACTCCTTTTTTTGCAAGATTATAATTTCTTGGGTAGGGATATGATACCTGCGCACACTATTCTAGATGTAGTCTCAATATAGTATAGTGTTGATAATACATTGTAACATTTGCCTTTGCCTGGATCGGTGGTGCTGCCATGAAGTTGTATGTTTGTCTCTCTGTCACAGCAGAACACAAGTTATGTTAGGATTAGGAGCACCATGTTGGAGTTAGATTTTTCTGTATACTCCATGCAGTCCAATAATTGGTTCTCACAGAGGGTGATTTTGTTTCCCTCTTGGATGTGGACCAGGAGATTTTCAGTTGAGGCGAGCTGGAGGATCATAAGATGTTCATTTATCCCACAGATGGAAGCTCCTGAGATACAAGTCTAGCTTATTCTTGATGATGGAGCTCGCCCTATAGAAGACAGCATGGAATTATCGAGTTATCGCGTATCGAGTTACAGAAGTTTAGGGGTAATATGAGGGGGAACTTCTTTACTCAGAGAGTGGTAGCGGTGTGGAATGAGCTTCCAGTGGAAGTGGTGGAGGCAGGTTCATTGGTATCATTTAAAATAAATTGGATAGGCATATGGATGAGAAGGGAATGGAGGGTTATGGTATGAGTGCAGGCAGGTGGGACTAAGGGGTTGCACAGAGGTTTGGTTAGACGTTTCTGTAGGTTCAGTGAGCGGCGCAACTCACTGTTGCAGCGGCCTCTTCAGCCTGTGTCTTTTTTTAATTTTTTGTCTAGTTAACTGTAGTTGTTCGTGTTTTTTAATAATGTTTTTAACTGTGTTTATGTGGGGGGCGGGAGGGGGAAGGGGGAAACTTTTAAAAATCTCTTCCATGCACGGGAGAACCAACCTTTTCCCTGCCGAGTCTCCTTTGTCGTTGGGGCCTAGCACCGTGGAGCGGCCTCCAGCTGGAACGACCTGGGGGCTCCAGTCGCGGAGCTGCGGACTACTCACCGTCGTGGGGCTGGCCGGCCTCGGAGCGTGGGGAGCGGTGGTGGCTCACTGCTGCGGCCCGACCCCGGAGCTCGGAAGCTCCAGCTGCTGCTGCAGGTCCGGTGGACTGGGACATTGGGAGCTCGCGGGTCCGGGTGAGAGACTGCTTTCCGGAGGTCCCGCAACGCGACTTCTCCAGCCCATGTGGCGGGGTTGGAACGACCCGAAGCGGTGCCGTGCATCGCCCCACGCAGCTCTAATGGCCGCGGGACATTCGAACGCCTGCAGGGGGCTCCAACATTGTGACTTTTGGGCCTGGAGCGGGGCCGTACATCGCCCAGCGCGGCCTAAAATGGCCATGGAACTTACCATCGCCTGCCTGGGGCTTCAACATCGGGAGAAATGGTGCAGGGGAGAGAAAAGATTTTGCCTTCCATCACAGTGAGGAGGAGATTCACTGTGATGGATGTTTGTCTAAATTGAATTGTGTGTGTGTGTCTTGTAGGAATTATCTCTGTTTGTATGGCTGTGGAAACTGAGTTTCGTTTGAGCTGAGGTTCAAATGACATGTAATAAATAAATAATAAAAATGTCAAAAGAGGAGACACATCCACCACTACCTCCACGATTTTACGTATTTGTGCCTCTTTCTTGCCAAGTCGTAGGGCCCCGGTTTCCTGCTGATTCTGATGTTACTCATGTTTCCATTTCCTCCACCAAAGCCTCCAGGGCAGAGTACTACAACCTTAACACCTATTCTCCCAAAATTGTGCAGCACTTCACTGTTTCCCTGGTTGGATTCACTAACTGCACAAACATTTACTACATCTCCATTTAACAGCAGCAGTGGAATTGACACGGGAGTCCAATGGCAGAGTTCACTCTTTTAATGATTACTAATGCTATGCAAGAGAGCCATCTCTCCAATCTTCTTACCTCCGTCCTGAATAACCAAATCCCTATTTTGAAGCCCATGTTCCTTTGTTTCAGACACCCCAGCCAGTGGGAAAACCAAATTCACCTCCAACTTGACAAACCCTTTCAGGTTTTCCCATGAGATCATCCCTCATCCTTCCGAATTGAAGAAAGCATAGTCACATTCTGCTTTATCTCTCCTTGTATGACACACCTGACATCCTATGACTAAATGTGTTGAATCTTTGCTACACTCCTTTTCTTGCAAGATTATAATTTCTTGGGTAGGGATATGATACCTGCGCACACTATTCTAGATGTAGTCTCAATATAGTATAGTGTTGATAATACATTGTAACATTTGCCTTTGCCTGGATCGGTGGTGCTGCCATGAAGTTGTATGTTTATCTCTCTGTCACAGCAGAACGCAAGTTATGTTAGGATTAGGAGCACCATGTTGGAGTTAGATTTTTCTGTATACTCCATGCAGTCCAATAATTGGTTCTCACAGAGGGTGATTTTGTTTCCCTCTTGGATGTGGACCAGGAGATTTTCAGTTGAGGCGAGCTGGAGGATCACAAGATGTTCATTTATCTCACAGATGGAAGCTCCTGAGATACAAGCCTAGCTTATTCTTGATGATGGAGCTCATCCTATAGAAGACAGCATGGAATTATCGAGTTATGCAGCACGGAAAGTGGCCTTTTAGCCGTTAAGTTGCTAAGGCACTCTGGTTGCCTACCTGAGCTGGACTGACTGTTTGGCATGTACCCCTCTAACCGTTTCCAACTATGTACCTGTCTTAATGTATTTTCATTAAGGTCACCCTTCAGTGTTCTACATTCTAGGGGAAAAAAGCCACAGTCTACCAGTCTCAACTTTTACCTCAAGTCCTCCAGTCCCACTAATGTTCCCGTGAATTTTACTGTCATCGTCTGAATCGTGGCAGCATATTCTACTGGTGTTCCCTCTCCAAAGATGGTGTACTTGCCACATGTTCTTCAAATTGGCCACCTCATTTCTTCCTTATCTCACAGGTGATAAGGTTAATGGCAATGTTTCTGAGTTCCTGTGCGATGAAAGCATTCCGGAGTGCAGTTCTCTCACTGTTACCTCTGTCCATTTGTGTCCTGACATCCCAAACATATGTTGACAAGTAGAAGATGCAATTGTGTCGTGACTTTTAATATGGAATGGTCATTGCATACCTGTGCCATGTCAAGAGAGTTTTATTGTCATGTGTCCCAGATAGGAACCTGGATGTTAGACTCCTGTACCTTCTTCCCTATGGCAACGGGGAGATGAGTGTGTGACCAGGATGGTGTGGGTCTTTGATGATGGTGGCAGCCTTTTTGAGGCAGCGACTGCGATAGATCCCTTCGATGGTGGGGAGATCAGAGCCAGTGATGGACTGGGCAGTGGTCACAATTTTCTGCAGTCTTTTCCGGTCCTGGACGTTCAAGTTGCGATACCAGGCCACGATGCAGCCAGTCAGTATGCTCTCTACTGTGCACCTGTAGAAGTTCGAGTGAGTCCTCCTTGACATACCGACTCTCCATAATCTTCTCAGGAAGTAGAGGCGCTGATGTGCTTTCTTTATAATTGCATCAGTGTGCTGGGACCAGGAAAGATCTTCGGAAATATGCACGCCTAGGAATTTTTTATCCTTTCCACCATGAACGGGATTGTGGGTCCCTATCCTACCCCTTCCAAAGTTCCTTGGTTTTGCTGGTGGTGAGAGCCAGGTTGTTGTGCTGGCACCATTTGGTCAATCGGTCAATCTCACTTCTATACTCTGACTCATCACCATCAGTGATACGTCCCACAACAGTGGTGTTGTCGGCGAACTTGATGTCCGGCTACACAGTCATGAGTATAGAGTGTACCGCAGGGGACTGAGCACTCAGCCTTGAGGTTCTCCCATGCTGATTGGTATAGAGGATGACAAAATTCCACCAATATGGACAGACTGGTCTGTGGACGAGGAAGTCGAGGATCCAATTGCAGAGGGATGCGCAGAGACCAACATCCGTGAGCTTGGTAACCAGCTTGGAGGGGATGATAGCATTAAACGCCGAGCTGCAGTCTATGAACAACAGCCAGACGTACGAGTTTTTGTTGTCCAAGTGGTCCAGAGCGGAGTGGAGAGCCAGTGAGATCGCATCCACCGTTGACCTGTTGTGCCGGTAAGCGAACTGCAGTGGGTCGAGGTTCTTGTCTAGGTCAGAGTTGATATGCGCCATAATCAACCTCTCAAAGCACTTATTTATCACAGACATTAGTGCCACTGGTCGATAGTCATTGAGGCACGTCACCTTGCTCTTCTTGGGCACCGGTATTATTGATGCCCTTATATAGCAGGTTGGAATCTCAGAAATGAGAGGTTGAAAATGTCCGCAAAAATTCCAACCAGTTGGTCTGCACAGGTTTTGAGAACACGACTGGGTATACCATCAGGTCCAGGCGCTTTCCGAGGGATCACCCCTCTGAAGGATCTTCTGACGTCGGAACTCTGTGACTGTGACTGAAATACCATCACGGCGAATGGGGGCTCGGGAAGGCACATCAGTGTTCTCCCTATAAAAAACGTGCGTAGAACGCATTGAGTTCGTCAAGGAGTGATGCTTCACTGTCGTTTGAGCTGCCTCCTGATTTTGCCTTGTAGGAGGTGATGGCATTCAAGCCCTGCCCCAGTTGCCGAACATCCGTCTCATCCTCCAGCTTAGAGCAGAAGTCCCTTATGGCCTTTTTGACGGCCTTACCAAGGTCGTATCTGGACTTCTTGTAGACCTCTGCATCGCCAGACCTGAATGCCCGTGATCTGGTCTTCAGAACAATGCGGATCTCATCTCATAGCTTCCGGTTAGGAAACACTCTGAAGCTTTTTGTTGGGACCCAGTCCTCCACACATTTCCTTATGAAGTCAGTAACGACTGTGGCGTATTCATTCAGGTCCGTTGCCGAGTCCTTGAACATTTCCGAGTCTACAGACTCGAAGCAGACTACAGACACCTGGTGTTGTTCCTCTGCCTCCCCTGACCAGCGCTGTGCAGTCCTCACCTCTGGGGGTGCTCTCTTCAATGCTGCCTGTATGCAGGAAGATTCAAGATTCAAGAAATTTATTGCCATGTCAACAAGTTGATAGGAATGTGTTTTGGTTTGCTCTCAGACAGATACAATACAGTGCAATACAACCACCACATATACCACTAAATAATACAGACAATACCGTACGAAGGACAATATATACAGGAAGGACAGTACCCAGCAGCGTCATACTAAGCGTAAGTGCAAGTGCAAAAGAAAGTGCAAAGTGATTAGTGCAAATTCAAATATCTGATGGCTTGGAGGTAGGTGCTGTCTCTGAAGCGAGATGTTTTACTTTTAATGCTTCTATATCTCCTTCCTGATGGGAGGAGATGAAAGAGGTAATGTGCCGGGTGAAAGTGATCTGCTATGATTTTCCTGGCCTTTCTGGTGAGTCTTGTTGAGTAAAGTGATGTCACTGAGAGAAGTCTGCTGCAACCGATGATCTTAGAAGCTCGGCGCACTATTCTCTCCAGCCGAATCTTATCCTGCGAAGTTGTGTGGCCATACCAGACAAGCATAGAGAATGTGAGTATGCTTTCTATGGTAGACCTATAGAAGTGGGTCTAGCTACTAGATATTGTCGGATTTACAGAAGTGAGGGCGAGGGATAGAGCGATAGGCATCCTTGATGGTCGTGTAGCAATGTTCGAGGATGTTAGGTCCTCTGGTGCTGCGGGAGACATGTTGGTGGAAGTTAGGGAGAGATTTCTTCAGGTCGGCTTTGTTGAAATCCCTGCCAATGGTGGTAAATGCCTCGGGGTAGGCTGCCTGGTGCTTGTTGACCACGGCGTGCAGCTCCCCCAGTGCCAGTGGATTTGTCTGAATGAGATGGGTGTCAGTGGTTATGGGGAGAAGGCAGGAGAATGTGGTTAGGAGGGAGAGAGATCAGCCATGATTTAATTGCGGTGTAGACTTGATGAGCCAAATGGCTTAATTCTGCTCCTATCCATTGAGATCTTGATCCATGGCAAGGGAGCCTCGCCAACAGTCTGTCCGGCCTTTCACCCTTTAAAAAAATGTTTAAAAGTATGTTTTTGGAGGTTTTTTAGTCTTTTTTATATGTGGGAGGTGGGGAGGGGAGAGGAAGGAGGAAACCATTTCACAGTCACTTCCTGGTCAGAAATGCATCTTATCTCCGAGTCACATCTTCGCCCCCCCTCGCGGCCAACCAACTGGATTGGCGCGGCCTTTCCCGCCCAATACCGGCCAGAGCTTCAGCAGCGGCGCAACATTGAGTTACCATTGCGGAGCGATGCCTTACCGGGAATTGTCGTATGGAGCGTTGGGCCAGCAGACTTGAACATCGTGGAGCTGTGGTTTGCGGAGCTTCCAGCCGCGGGCAGCGCTGACTGTAACATCGCGAAGTCCTGGGACCCTTTGCCGAGGGACACCAGTGTTGAATCTCGCTCCAGCTCGGCCTCTGGACTTCAGGAGCCGCGATCTCCGGTAGGAAGTAGCCGATTCGGAAACTCCAAGCCGCTGAGAGTGTTTTTCCATTCCGACGTCAGAGTTCCGATCATCCCGGCGAGAGGGTATGTAACATCGGGCCGTCCGTAGTAGCGACTGCGGGGGTTCAAAGGCCCCGACCATGGGTGAACAATGAGGAAGATGACTGAACTTTATTGCCTTCCCTCACAGTGGGAACGTTGATTTCGCTGTGCGGGGATGTTCATGTTAAACTCTATCATGTAATATGTTCTTTTTATTCATATGGCTGTTTGGCAACTCAAATCTCACTGTACCAATTGGTGCATGTGACAATAAATGTAACTTGAACTTGGAGACCAAGCTCTGCTGTATAGATACTGACAAGTACAAGGCTGCAAGGTGACTTGGATAGGCTGGGTGAGTGGGCAAATGCATGGCAGATGCAGTATAATGTGGATAAATGTGAGGTTATCCACTTTGGTGGCAAAAACAGGAAAGTAGACTATTATCTGAATGGTGGCCGATTAGGAAAAGGTGAGATGCAACGAGACCTGGGTGTCATGGTACACCAGTCATTGAAGGTAGGTATGCAGGTGCAGCAGGCAGTGAAGAAAGCGAATGGTATGTTAGCATTCATAGCAAAAGGATTTGAGTATAGGAGCAGGGAGGTTCTACTGCAGTTGTACAGGGTCTTGGTGAGACCACACCTGGAGTAATGCGTACAGTTTTGCTCTACTAATTTGAGAAAAGACATTCTTGCCATAGAGGGAGTACAGAGAAGGTTCACCAGACTGATTCCTGGGATGTCAGGACTTTCATATGAAGAAAGACTGGATAGACTCGGCTTGTACTAGCTAGAATTTAGAAGATTGAGGGAGGATCTTATAGAAACTTACAAAATTCTTAAGGGGTTGGACAGGCTAGATGCAGGAAGATTGTTCCCGATGTTGGGGAAGTCCAGAACAAGGGGTCACAGTTTAAGGATAAGGGGGAAATCTTTTAGGACCGAGATGAGAAAAACATTTTTCACACAGAGAGTGGTGAATCTCTGGAATTCTCTGCCACAGAAGGTAGTTGAAGCCAGTTTATAGGCTATATTTAAGAGGGAGTTAGATGTGGCCCTTGTGGCTGAAGGGATCAGGGGGTATGGAGAGAAGGCAGGTACAGGATGATCAGCCATGATCATATCGAATGGCGGTGCAGGCTCGAAGGGCCGAATGACCTACTCCTGCACCTAATTTCTATGTTTCTATGTTTACACACATATTGCATAGATGCTATTCCTACTGGCAAAAAGTCAGACACTCACCTATTCATCCACTATCCTTAAACCCTCTTGTCCTCAGCGTAGCCTATCATTCAATATTTTCTACACCGAAGATAGATACAAAATGCTGGAGTAAAGGGCCTGTCCCACTTGGGCGACATAATCCGCAAGTTCTGGCAAGTTTGCCCTCGATTCATACTCGCAGCATGGTCGACACGAGGTCGTAGGAAGTCTTTGTAACTCTCCTTCATGCTCGAGAGTGGTCTCCTCGTACTCGAGGCCTCAGTTAGGTTGTGGTGTTTTGCCCGCAAGTAAAAAAAGGTCGCCATGTAAAAAATCTTTACTTTTTTACTCGTAGGTTTAGTCGTAGTAGGTCGTAGTAGGTCGGCATGTTAGTCGTAGGTAATTGGGGGTAGTCGAAGTTAGACGTAGAAAGTCTTCATCATAGTCGAAGGGAGGTCGATGGAGATCGAAGGAGGTCGTCTTCACTCTCCACTGTTCGGTGTCCAATTTTCCCGAAGTTAGTCGTAGCTAGTCGAAGCTGGTCTTCAACATGTAATTTTTTTAAACTCTTCTAAACTCGCCAATTAGGTGGCCCAAGGGGGACAGCATGACAGGCAACATCTCTGGATCAAAGGAATATGTGACGTTTCGGGTCGAGACACTTCTATCCAGAGATGCTGTCTGCATCGCTGAGTTACTCCAGCATTTTGTGTTTATCCTCTGGGCCATGTGATTGCCGCTGAAAGGTTGGGGCAGATGACTGTGGATGGCTATGTTTTTTGGAAAGCTGTTGGTTAACTAATTGATCCAATATACTATGCAGGGCTATATTGCTACCAAGTAGAAGTGTGATGGCACACTTGTGATGTAACAAATAGCAACGCTATAAGGATCTGATTGTTTCTTTTGGTGATAATGGTTTGTTTCAAAATAAAAAACTGAAACAAATTGAGCTATCAATCTTGAATAGACGCAACCTAGCACCGAAGGAACGTATGTGCAGAGATCATGAAATGGCAAAGATTTTTTTTAATCACTGCCAGTCATGACCTTGAAGCAGCTCAACATTAACGGTAAACATTGGCAGCAAAATGATAATGGGAATAGAGTTCCTGGGAGTGCATATCTCTGAAGGTCTATCCTGGACAGCACATTGATGAAGACAGAAAGCCGATCAACTTCAATACTTCCTTAGAAGATTGAGGAGATTCGGCAGGTCAACAAATATTCTCTTGGACTTCTGCAGGTTTACAGTAGAGAGTATAGTGACTTGTTACATCATGACATATCAAACACCCAGGAATGAAGGAGATTACACTATGTGGAGAACATTGCCCAGTCCATCACGGGTACTGACCTCTCCTTCATTGATCTATACGAGGCGCTGTCCCAAAAATGTAGCCGACATCACAACGACTCACACTACCCTGGCCACACTCTCTTTTCATTCCTGCCATCAGGAAGAAGGCATTGGAGTCTGAAAACTGTAATGTCCAGATTCAGGAACCATCAGGCTATTGAACACTGAGAACTCCAATTAAACTATGAACGGCCTTGGTTGCAGTAGGGATTTCGGGCTTTGGGTTTTTTTTGCACTGTTGGGTTTTTTTTTAATTGAACTTTTTGTTGTTTTATTATATTATCTATTGAGTACTGTGTTTACAAACTCTAACCTTGTGTCAGCAAGGAGGTAGATGCAAAACCATAGTCAATAGACAATAGGTGCAGGAGGAGGCCATTCGGCCCTTCGAGCCAGCACCAATGTGATCATGGCTGATCATCCACAATGAGTACCCCGTTCCTGCCTTCTCCCCATGTCCCCTGGCTCAGCTATCTTTAAGAGCCCTATCTAGCTCTCTCTTGAAAGTATCCACAGAACCGGCCTCCACCGCCTTCCGAGGCAGAGAATTCCACAGACTCACAACTCTCCGTGTGAAAAAGTGTTTTCTTATCTCTGTTCTAAATGGGTTGCCCCTTATTCTTAAACTGTGGCCCCTGGTTCTGGACTCCGTTTGGTTCAGGAAGAGTGCCTATGCCAGTCCAGCAGCAAAAGATTTGTATGTGCATGGATATAACCATACAACCATATAACAATTACAGCACGGAAACAGGCCATCTCGACACTTCTAGTCCGTGCCGAACATGTATTCTCCCCTAGTCCCATACACCTGCATTCAGACCATAACCCTCCATACCTTTCCCGTCCATATAACTATCCAATTTATTTTTAAATGATAAAAACGAACCTGTCTCCACCACCTTCACTGGAAGCTCATTCCACACAGCTACCACTCTCTGAGTAAAGAAGTTCCCCCTCATGTTACCCCTAAACTTCTGTCCCTTAATTCTCAAGTCATGCCCCTTGTTTGAATCTTCCCTACTCTCAGTGGGAAAAGCTTATCCACGTCAACTCTGTCTATCTCATTTTCTTTGGAGACCTGAACACATTGCCTTGTAGCCACATTGTGGAGTTAAACTATTAAACAGTTCAACATGTCTTTGACCCAGAGTGTCTGTGCTGACCACGATGCCACTCCAAAGTAATCCCATCTGCCCACACATGGTCTATATCCCTCCATTCCCTACTTATTCATGTTCCTATCTAAATGTCTCTTAAACGTTGCTATTATATATGCTTCCACCATTTACCCAAGCAGTGTATTCTCAATACCTACCACTCACTTTGTTAAAAAAAACATGCCTTGTGAATGTCCATCAAACTTTTCTCCTTGCACCTCAAGCCGATGATCCACATAACTTGACATTTCCACCATGGGGGAAAAAGTCTGACAATCTACCCTATCTATAACTCTCGTAATTTTAGAAACTTCCATCACGTCGCTCGTCAACATCCGACGCTCTAGAGAAAACAATCCACATTTGTCCAAACATGCCTTATAGCTAATATGCAACATCTCACACTTGCTCGGATTAAACGCCATCTGCCATTTCTCCGCCCATTTCTGTATCTGATAAATGTCCTGCTTTCTACTTGACTGGATTACATTCCATTTGCCAATTCGCTGACCACATTTCCAACTGGGCTATATCCTGCTGAACTCTTTGATAAGCTTCCTCACTATCCACATCTCCACCAATTTTTATGTTGTCTGTAAACTTATCTCCTGCCTTCATCAACCTTTTTGGTTACATCTTCAAGAAGCTCAATCAGATTCGAAAGACATGATGTCCTCTAGTCCCTTGTCTATTTACATGCATGTATATCTTATCGCTCAGAATACTCTTGAGTAACTTTCCGACCACAGATGTTTGAGTCTCTTGTCTATAGTTCTCAGGCTTGTCCCAACTGCCCTTCTTGAATAAAGATGTAACATTTACCACCTTCCGGTCTTCCAGCACCTCATCCCTACTAAATGATGACTCATAAATCTCAGACAGGACACTTGCAATTTCTTCTCTAATTTCCCACGGTGTCCTCAGATATGTCTGATCAGGCCTGGGAGATTTTTTCTACCTTCATATTCGTTAGGACCTTCAGCATCTCCTTGGCCATAATACTGACTGCCCCAAGTTCCTCAGTCTTTGTTCACGGTAAAAAAACAGAGGAGAAATACTCATTGTGGACCTTGTCCATCCCAGAGTTGACAGCTTTGATTCCTGAGGGGACGTATTCTCTCTCCAGTTACCCTTTATCCCTTAATTTACTAGTTAAATCTCTTGGGATTATCCTTAATATTATCTGCCAGAGCTATCCCCGGGCCCCTTTTAGTCCTCCGAAAATCGTTCATAGTCTCAATGTTTGTCTTCACAAGTAACACGTTTCCTTGATCCTGTATATTTTCAGCTTGCATATCATGATGTTAATGCATTTTCCAGAAAAATTGAACTAAAGCACTATTCAAACTTAAGGATAGCTTTATTATTGTAAAGACTGTGTTAAGCATATATAAATCTATATTTTACAGAATTATTTATTAACCAAATATAATCTCTCATCACCATAGTCGCCAGTTCATTGAGCTCATTCCCTTCATTCCCATAGAAACTGAAGTGGCCCTATTTTGTTTTTTGTTGTCATTCTTTCTCCCCACATTCTCTCAACCTTACAGTATATAATTTTACTTTCTGGTTATTTTCACTCAGTTCCATCCATCCTGCTGAAAAGCAATCTGTTTCCTGCCTCTCAGTTTCATAACTGAGAGCAATTGTATTCAAAGATATCCTTCATGGGTGAGATTGATGTGCCCTGCTTAACCTTTATTTCATCAGATGTTTAAATTAGTCGACTTCATGGGTTAACGTTTTGAATGTCTTGGTTATATATCTTCAAAAATAAATTAGCCTACCCTGAAAACAATTATAAACCAAATGTTCTCTTTTGTATCTGTTTATCAGCCTTATGTCATTGAGAACACTACTAAATAAAGTACCGTACATCTTTTACTACAAATTCTAAATGTACATTTTCACCTCTGTATCAGAAGGTTATGGGTTTAGGTTTTCCTTTTATCACCTACACACGCATAGTATAGTATAGTGTATCAATGTAGTATTAAGTTTACTTGCTGCTGTTGGTGGGTGTAGGCTTTTGGATGAGATATTAAGCAAAAATACTTGTATGGATGACCAAGCAGGAACACCGAGAAGTGCCTTCTGTTTAATCACGATATTAGTCAGAACTAGCCTTTTCCAAGTTATTTCATGGATGTGTATAGGAAATGAAATACATTAATTGTAAAATTTGTAGTTGTATGACCTATTATTATTGTATAAATAATTAAAACCAAAATGAATTATTCATAGATCATGTGTAATATTTATTTTATATTTGCATTTAGACCATTGAAATTGTAACTTCCCTCCTGTTCTCCTTTTACAGGTCTATGCTGATTATGAAAGCAATCCTTTGCTACGCCAAGCAATTGAGTTTACATGTCGGCAGTTTTATATTTTGCATCGAAAGCCCTTTATCCTCCAGTTATTTGCTAGTGTGGCACCATTGCTGGAATTTTCGGTAAGTAAACCAAAATCGCTTCCATCTCTTTTTCCCTTCCCTGATTTAATATATTTCAAATCTGCTCGCAAATATTTTGACGGTAAAGTTCTACAAAATTAGATTTTTTGACACACTCAAAATATTGTCCCCTGTCAGAATAATAGTCATAAAGACATAGAATCATACAGTGTGGAAACAAGCCCTTCATTCCAACTTTGTCCTTCTTGCCTGCGCTTGACCCACATCCCTTTAAACCTGTCCCATCCATGTACTTGTCTCATTGCTTTTTAAAACATTGCAATAGTCCCTGCCTCAACTATCTCCTCCAGCAGTTTGCTCCATACACCCGCAACCCGTTGTATGAAAAAGTTACCTCGTAGATTCCTATAAAATCTTTCCCCCTTCACCTTATACCTATGCCCTCTGGTTTTCGATTTCCATACTCTGGGCAAGAAACTCTGTGTGTCTACCTGGTCTATTTCTCTCATAATTTTATGCACCTTGAGAAGATCACCCCTCATCCTTCTATGCTCCAGGGAATCGAGTTCCAGCCTGCTCAACCTCCCCATTTAGCTCTGACCTTCGAGTCCTGGTAAAGTTCTTGTAAATCTTCTCTGCCCCCTTTCTAACTTAACAACATCTTCCTCATAACATGGTGCTCATAACTGAACACAATATTCTATAACTGTGGCCCTACCAACGTCTTATTATAAGCGCAACATGACCTCCCAACTTCTACACTAAATACTCTGACTGATGAAGGCCAAGATGCCAAAAGGCTTTTTGAGCACAACATCTACCTGTGAGCCTACCTTCAAGGAACTATGTACCTGCACTCCTATATCCCTCTCCTCTGCAACACTTCCCAGAGCCCTAACATTCACTGTGTAGGTCCTAACCATTGTTAGACTTTCCAAAATGCAACATTTGTGAGACCACACCTGGAGTATTGTGTGCAGTTTTGGTCCCCTAGTTTGAGGAAGGACATTGTTGCTATTGAAGGAGTGCAGCGTAGGTTCACAAGGTTAATTAATTCCCGGGATGGCAGGAATGTCCTATGCTGAGAGAATGGAGCGGCTGGGCATGTATACTCTTGAATTTAGAAGGATAAGAGGGGATCTTATCGAAACAAATAAGATTATTAAGGGTTTGGACACGCTAGAGGCAGGAACCATGTTACCGATGTTGGGGGAGTCCAGAACCAGGGGCCGCAGTTTAAGAATAAGGGGTAAGCCATTTAGAACGGAGATGAGGAAACACTTTTTCACACAAAGAGCTGTGAGGTTCTCTGGATACTTTCAAGAGAGAACTAGATAGGGCTCTTGAAGATAGTCAGGGGATATGGGGAGAAGGCAGGAATGGGTTACTGATTGTGGATGCTCAGCCATGATCACATTGAATGGCAGTGCTGGCTTGAAGGGCCGAATGACCTACTCCTGCACCTATTGTCTATTGTCTCTTGCAAACATAAGATGCGGAAGCCAGTTGCAACAATCCACCATTGTTGGCATTGAAAATAATTATCTATGTGGTTGAATTCAAAATAAAAGCTTTATATGTGACACCAGTAATTATCAATTTAACTAAAAATAAAATAATTAAACCTTCATCCAGGAAATTAAATGTTTCGATTAATAAGATTGAAATGAATATTGACATCAAATTGCATTTAACAAAACGTTTATTTGACTTTGTATTTAGGATGCTACACATAATGCATCATCCAAAGGTGTGTCTTCTCAATGTCTATTTAATCTCTTGGTATCCTTGGAGAACGATACAGAAGATATATTGGATGTACTGGAATTAGTAAAAGCTGAGAAGCCTCTAAAATCATTAGGTAATCTTCATTGATTATAGATGTAGAAAGAGATTATAATGCCATTATATGATTAATTCTACTGAAAATTATTCCATTCAACATATTGTCTGACATGAAAGATTTGTGGCAATTTTCACAATTTATATTCTATATAGCTTGACAGAGAAGTATTATTTAGCTGTGAAGCAACAGTTGATCAATTTGTTTTTACCCATATCATAATGTAACCTTGATATGAATTAATGTGTAACTGCACAGGATAATATAGTATACAATACTCTCCCGAGATGCATTTTAAGCTTTTCTTTGGTTGATAGGTAGGTGTCCGACAAGTAGAAATCTATCGTCATGCTTATAAATTGTCGAATGTGGAAAATATACTTCATCACTTTACCGTCATGTTTTGGCATTTGGTAGAAAATGTATTGGTGCTAAGTACAGAAATCCTGTAGATATTCATCCAAGTTTTTTAAAGGAGCTGTCCAATTACCACCATAGACGTCATGTTGAACTCTTTAAATATATTACCTTTACAGTTTTCATTCCAATCATCAGTGGCCGGCATGTAATCATGGAGATAACAGTCTCAAAAATGGAGTTCAGGATATATCCTATCTCTACAGAAAAGGGGTATTATAGATTTCACATTGGTACACTGACATATTAAATCTGAATCATTATCAACTAGAAACTCTAGCAGGAAGCTTTTGTGCTGGAATTGTAACTTAGTGCTGCTGCACTGTGTATAGACGGGTTACATTAGGATCAGCTGATTTTTCTCCGTTCTCGATTTGTGATCTTCAATAAAATATAGAATCAGCAGATCATTGTTCAGCAAATCACAAGCCCTGTGGATCCTGAGATATTCCATAGTACATCTTGTAGCAAGGCAAGCATCTCATCTCATTGTCAATGGTGGTATCTTTTTCCACTGGACTTCCAACTGCTGCAGATACTGTGTTTACACACTCAAAAAATAATGCTACATGTTAGATGGACCATTGTCAACAATTACTGCTCACACTAGTGCATTTCTGTCAAGCTCGTGAAACGTGGAGATATGATCGCCTATATTGGGAAGCATGATACAGCAACTTGGGCATTAATCATATCCTGGTGTTATACACCTTAATAGGGTACAAGGAGTTGGATTTTATTAAGATGTTTTCAATTGGAGGATATTACATACTTTTTTCTGTCATTATTATTTCTAAATCTCTCATTGGTTGAAAACATGCTGAATAATATTAACAAAATTAGTTGTTTCTCTCTAACTTAAACATAGGCATTAGTCCACATAAACAAAATATCACCTACATAAAACATTTCCATTTACCTCTAGATTTCTGTTATGGAAATGAAGATCTTGCCTTCTCCATCAGTGAAGCTATCAAGCTGTGTGTTACTGTAGTTGCATATGCTCCAGAATCACTAAGAAGGTACTGTAATATTATTTTGGAAATTTAATGTAGAACATAGTTGTTCGTTTGTTGCACACACAGAAAAATATCTCATAGACAACAGGAAAGATATCCTCATTGAGAATACCATAAAACATATGGATATAAGGTATCAAATGAAACAGATTTAGGTAGACAATATTGTCAGAGTAGTGGTACCTTCCGTTTTATGTAGCTATACAATGCAAGAGTATTTACTTATCTTGATCTCGGAGCAAAATCCTCTGCATGGAGGATCTGCCTGCACATATGACCTTCCTATCCACTGCTGGATTTGCACATAGTCGCAGTAATCAGTCACACTGAGCCGAGGGATCAGATGCACTTTAGTCAAGTCACGATAGTCAAGAGAGTTTATTGTCATGTGTCCCAGATAGGACAATGAAATTCTTGCTTGCTGCAACACAACAGAATATTGTAGGCATAAAAACAGTGTGTCCATATAGCATAGAACATATATATCCACACATAAATCAACAGAAAAAGTGCAATAGGCTGTTATAGTTCAGAGTTTGTTTGAAGTTGTGTTTAATAGTCTGATGGCTGTGGGGAAGAAGCTGTTCCTGAACCTGGATGTTGCAGATTTCAGGCTCCTGTACTTTCTACCTGATGGCAGCGGAGAGATGAGTGTGTGGCCAGGATGGTGTGGGTCCTTGATGATGGCAGCCTTTTTGAGGCGGTGACTGCGATAGATCCCCTCGATGGTAAGGAGGACAGAGCCGATGATGGACTGGGCAGTGTTTGCAACTTTTTGCAGCCTTTTCCGCTCCCGGATGCTTCAGTGGCTGAACCATGCTCAGTATGCTCTCTACTGTGCACCTGTAGAAATTTGAGAGAATCCTCCTTGACATACCAGCTCTCCATAATCTTCTCAGGAAGTAGAGGCACTGATGTGCTTTCTTTATAATTGCATCAGTGTTCTGGGACCAGGAGAGATCTTCGGAAATATGCACGCCCAGGAATTTGAAGTTCTTGACCCTTTCCACCATTGACCCGTTGATATAAACTGGACTGTGGGTCCCCATCCTACCTCTTCCAAAGTCCACAATCAGTTCCTTGGTTTTGCTGGAGTTGAGAGCCAGGTTATTGTGCTGGCCCCATTTGGTCTATGGTCGATCTCACTTCTATACCCTGACTCGTCCCCATCAGTGATACGTCCCACAACATTGGCATTGGTGTCGCCAGCGAACTTGATGGTAGAGTTCGCACTATGTCCGGCTACGCAGTCATCAGTATAGATTGAGTACAGCAGGGGGCTGAGCACGCAGCCTTGAGGTGCTCCCATGCTGATTGTTATCGAGGATGACACACTTCCACCAATACGGACAGACTGTGGTCTGTGGATGAGGAAGTCGAGGATCTAATTGCAGAGGGATGCGCAGAGACCCAGATATGAGAACTTGGTCTCTTAGCTTTATGCCAACGATGACTGATGAAATAATTACATTATTGAATGAATTAACATCAGATAACTGTATTAAATGTGTTTACTTATTTTTGAATTATTAAAAATCTATATTTATTGTTAAAATAATTTAGAGAAAAAGAGAGCCTTTTAGAGTCACACGATGTGGAATTCGGCCCTATGACCCAACTTACCCACGCCGACCAACATGCCCCATCTACACTAGTCCCACCTGCCTGCGTTTGGCCCATATCCATCTCAGCCTTTCCTATCATATACCTGTCCAAATGTATTTTTAAATGTGATAGTGCTCGCCTCAACTATCTCGTCCATAAACCCGTCACCCTTTGTGTGAAAAGGTTGCCCCTCTCACCTTAAACCTATGCCCTCTGGATCTTGATTCCCCAACTCCGGGAAAAATACTTTGTGCATTTATCATATCTATTCCCTTTAAGGACGTACATATTTGTATCTATTTCCATTGCTATTGCTAAGTCCTCCCTCCACCACCTCCAGTTTAAATTCCATTTGGAATATTTTGGAGGACCAAGAAACCAAGAACCAAGAACCAAGAAGATGTCCTCTGACAGTATGAGCTGGCAAAAGGACATCAGGGCAACCAAGGGGCAAATATTCAATATCTACTAGCTGATGCCTCGTGGTTTGAACACTTTTTTGTTTACATTAATATATTTTTATGTACTCTAAAGTGGCTTCTACTGTAACAGCGGGAATAGAATATTGAGGATAAACAGAAATTACATCAGACAGGTGCTTTACCAGCACTCCAGTCAATGGGGAGTGGGTAGTTGCCACAAACCCAGTATATCTGTAATGGTAGGACGAAAAGGTAACTTTATTGTGCTTGAAAGATGGAGAACACAAAATAAAAATAAAAATAGTCAAATCCATAAAGATAAAGATAGCAACTAGGCAAATTGGAGTGGTTGGCATTCAGCTTAATTCAGGCATTAATGGCAAGATATATGATGTTTAACATTATCACATTGGGTGTGGTTCATATTCTGAAACTGTAGCATTTTTAATGGGCAACTATTTAAATGGTTTAACTACAGATTAGTGGTCTTGAATAGTCTAATCAAGGTGCTTTTTTGATTCACACAGCTATTGAATGCGTATTGATTTGCACAAGAACATATGCAACACCAGTTGGTCCTTGCCCATGTGGTTTTTGAGTCAGTTTCACTTTTGAATAAGATCATACTGATATGATCATGGCTTTAAAACTTTTTTTACCTGTTCTCTGTAAATCTCAACTCCCTTATTCTTCCACCTACTCTTCCTCATCAAACCATTTCAAAGTATAGTTATCAGTATTTTTAATGAAACGGCTGGTTCATGTTGACTGAAATTGAGTTTGATTGCTTTTCCCCTTTTCCACTACTTTATCAATATATTATTTGCAAAATGTAAATGTAATAATAATCAATGCTATAGGGCAAGACTAACCCTTTCGTGGGCAGATGAAGAAAGTGCCTTTTGAGAAGCAACCCTGGTGGTACACAATCAAATTATCTACTTTATATCTTCCAGTTTTTAACTGTTGACTAAAATATTATTATCTCGACTTAGATTTTGTCAAGCAAGGTGTTTTGTCTGCTTTAATGTTCCTATTCTATGCCGCAGCCTTCAAATGCTGATGGTTCTAGAGGCACTGGTACCTTGTTACCTACAGAAACTAAAGAAGCTAACCTTTGAATTGGAGTCAGCAACTGCAGCTCGGGATGAAATCAGTGCCATTGCTTCACTTGCCACATCAATACAAGCTCTACTATACAGTGCTGAATCTCTCACCCGGTAATACAGAAGAGATAATCTTCTTCTTGTACAACTTTTTCAGCTTGCCCAATGATTTGTTACTTGCAAATTAAATTTAAAATGTTGCAACATTTGTATCTTTACTAAGTTGCTTTGTACTGTATTTTTAAGTAACAGATTATTTCTTAACTAAATACACAAACCTATATTAGAATAGAATAAAATAAATTTAAAAAATACAATGTTGTAGTGATTGTTGTTGTAGTTGGATCAATCAAGGAACATTGACCTCATTTAAATGAGCCATTCTTTCAATTTGGGTAACATGTGTTGATTTATATTATGGATCCAATGTAGGCCAATGACAGCTCCTCAGATGAGCAGGTCTGATCAAGGTCACAGAGGAGCTCCAACAGCCAACCATACCATGTCTGCAGGGATCAACACAAGGTCAGGAAGAAGCCTTGATCATTTTTATATATTCATTTTATCACCTTTCAATGTAAACATACATTGGATTGATTGCTCTCTTAAACTGTAATTGCCATCATTCTAATGTTTCTCCTAAGATATTTTCCTATTATCTTGTTTATAAGATTAGTCAATGAAACATACTCCTTGTGGTCCTTGAAGCTAAAACAGTTGACAATCGAAAATATCTTAGTTTATAATTAACGTGCAGTTTTGATTGTTGGAATGTAGATTGATCTTTATAGAGGTGGGCGGTCTCACATTTAAGTGGCTTTTTTAGTGAAAGAGTTCTATATTTATGTGAAGGAGTGTCTGCTAACTTACTGTGTGAATCGACTGGCTCTAGTTTTATGTTTATTTTCCCCAGACTTCTTCCAGAAGCAAAAATATTTTTTCCTATTTTCATCTTATCAGTCTCTTTCAAAACCCTGATGTATATGTGTGTGGTTCCTAAATCTCTATGAGCCCTCACTGTTCCTAACATTTTATTGCTTCCAAATATTTGAATATGTCAAATCATTTTTTTCAGAATGGATGACCTCACAATTACTTGCTTTTAACTAATTTTCCATCATCCCTTCACTTTATCAATATATTTTTGTAATTGTGCATTTCTGTCAATGTCGTGGCAGTTCATGTTATTAGGAAGGTCATAAGTAAATAAATGGATAGTTAAGACCTTGGTCTTGAGAGACACCACTGCTCATTTCCTTCTGCTTGAATACAAACTGATTAATCCTAATTGTTCTGCTGCCAAACCAATCTCCTAATCAAATATCTCATGAAGAAACAAAATTAGCAGAGTTGCGGCTAGTGAAGGAGGTTGTCAAAGGGTGCAGCGGGTTATAGACCAGTTAGTAATGTGGACAGGGAAATGGTTGGTGTTTCATCCACACCAATATAAGGTGTTGCAATTTGGCAGGTCAAATGTAAGTGCAAAGTATCCAGTAAATGGCAGGACCCTTTGATGTAGATAGATGTTGGGCATATCCATTGACCCCAATGTAGCAAACAAGTAGCTAAGAAGACACATGGCATACTTGCCTTAATCAGTTGGGCTGTTGGGTATAAATGTTAGGAAGTCATGTTGCATCTGTATAAAACTTTGGTTAGGCCACATTTGGAGTATTGTGTGAAGTGTTGGCCACCACATTACAGGAAGTTGAGACTTTTAAGAAGGTGTGGAAGAGATTGACCTGGATGCACAAGAAACTGCAGAAGCTGGAATCTTGAGCGAAACACAAAGTGCTGGAGTAACTCTGGGTCTGGTAGCATCTCTGGAAGGAATGGATAGGGACTCTTCTTCAGACTGGATTAGAGAGGGTTAGGAGTGCTTAGGTGTATTATTGTCACAGGAACAATAAAAAGCTTTGTTTCGCATGCTATCCAAACAATTAAGATATGCATAGATACAATCAGTTCAAACTCGAGAACAATAGATACTTGAGTTGGAAGCTGCGAGTTGACCTGGTAAAAGTATATGAAATTATGAGTGGCACAAATAGGATAGATAATCAGATGTTTGAACGCCTGGTGGAAATGTTAAATTCTCGAGGGCATAGCTATAAGATAAGAAGGGGAAAGTTTAAAGGATTTACAAGGCCAATTTTTTACACAGGAAGTGAAAGATGCCTGGAGCATGCTGCCAGAGGAGGTGATAGAAGTACATGCTTCTGTCATTTAGACAGACACATGAAAAATGGAGGTATATAGATCATATTGAGGCAGGTGGGATTAGTTTGTAATTAATTTTGACTGACTTTACGATTGTCACGGACACCATGAGCCAAAGGGGTCTGTGTTTCTTTCCTCTGTGAAACCTTAGCTAAATTCAAATGAATTGCATCCACGCCATTCCTCTGCTACAGTGAAGCACATGAAAACATTTAGTTTGGTTTGTTGGGTAACTTGTGATGATAGATCTAAAGTATTGTATTGATTTCTCTTTCAGACGTTTTTTAATGTAGCATATTTGTAATGTTACAATCTTTTGGGGCATTTCTTGAATTAAGGAGCTTTAGAATATTATGGGCTGGAGAGTCTAAATTTAACATACAATTAACACCTTGCTGGTACAGAAATTGTGGGCATTGTCACAGGGCTGAAAATGATAATATAAAGGATTGGCCTGTTCAGCCTCTCCTTATAACTCAAACCCTCCAGTCCCAGTACCATCCTTGTGCATCTTCTCTGGGCCCTTTCCAACTTAATGACATCCTTCCTATAGCTGGGCGACTAGAACGTGCACAACACTCCAAGAGGGATTCACCAGTTCAAACATGATGTCCCAAGTACAGTACTCAATGCCTTGACTGATGAAGGCAAGCATGCCAAATGCTTTCTTCACCATATTTCTACCTGAGTCTATACTTTCAGGAACTATATACTTGCACCCCTCGGTCCTTCTGTTCCACTACACTCTATTATATACAGTGTAAATGGTTTCTATTTACAAAATACCTCACACTTTTCAGAGTTAAATTCATTTGAAATTCCTTTGTCCACTTCCGCAGTTCATCGTAATCCTGTTGTAATCTTGGATAGTCATCTTCACTGATGATCCAGATGACAAGCAACAGTGGTCCCTGCACCAATCCCTGTGGTACACAGCTAGTCACAGGCTGCCAGTCTGAATAACAACTCTTCATTAATATCCTCTGTTGCCTTCCACCAAGCTAATTTTGTAAGCAATTTGTGAGTTCACCCTGGATCCCAAGTGATCGGACCTTCCAGACGACCCTACCATGCAGGACCTTGTCAAAGGCCTCGTTAAAGTTCCCATAACTCCACCCGTGTAAATCCTCTTGATTACCTGGTCACAAAATTCAGTCAGATTTATGAGGTACAATTTCCCACATACAAAGCAATGCTGCCTATCCCTTATCAATCATTGCTTTTCCAAATGGAGGTAGATCCTGTGTCTCTGTATCTCCCCCAGTGACTTTCCCACCACCAATGTTAGGTTCACCAGTCTATAGTTCCCCAACTTGTCCTTGCATCTCCTCTTAAATAAAGGCAAAACATTAGCTGCCCTCCAGTCTTTGGTACCTAACCCGTGGCTAAAGATGATGCAAATATCTCTGCCAGGGCTCCTGCAATATCTCCCCTAGCTTCCTAACATGATCAGGCCCCAGTGATTTTGACACTTTCAAATGTCTGAAGATTCCCAGCATCTCCTCTTTTGTAATGTTGATATCTTTCAACACACCACTATTCAGTTTCCTTAAATCGTTTTCTTCCACACCTTCTACATGGTAAATACAGATGATGAATGTTCATTTAATATCTCGCCCATCTCCTGTGCCTCATTCTTAAGAGGACTTATTCTTTCCCTCTTTACCCTTTTGCTCATAATATACTTGTGGGATCTCTTAGGATTATCTTACCTGCCAAAGCTATCTCATGTCCTCTTCAGACATTGATCTAAAGAATGGTCCTGACCCGAAGCATCACCTGTCCATGTCATCCAAAGTTGTTGCCTGACCCTCTGAGTTACTCCAGCACTTTGTGCTTTTCTTTTTTTGTCATTTAAATATATTGTCTCCCC
Source organism: Leucoraja erinaceus (assembly GCF_028641065.1). Classification (NCBI taxonomy): domain Eukaryota; kingdom Metazoa; phylum Chordata; class Chondrichthyes; order Rajiformes; family Rajidae; genus Leucoraja; species Leucoraja erinaceus. The sequence goes on from NC_073383.1 coordinate 3,496,447, forward strand.
TTCCCAACGAAAATACATCAACTCACACATCTGTGCATGAAATTTTGTCATCTACCTATTCGACTCGCCTACCCGAGTCCTCTGGAAATCGGTTACCAACCAGAGGGACACTCCTGGATCACTCAACTTCTTGTAATGTAGGGGCATTGTAATCACATTAGGTAGGAGTCGCCATGATTTTGTTCAGAAAAGTTGCGCAATAATTGGTTAACAGTTTAATTGATGTTTTTTTTAATTTAATTTTATAGCAAAGTAAATCTGTTGTTTGTCTGCAGAGATAACCTACATTTGTTGGAAGAGGGCCAGAATCTTCCGACTGAAGAGCTAGACGAACGTATAGCAAGGGAGGAATTCCGCAGACCTCGGGAGTCACTCTTAAATATCTGCACTGAGTTCTTTAAGCACTGTGGTTCTAGATTGAAAATCCTGCAGAATGTTGCCGGAGAGCCCAGGGTCACTGCTTTTGAACTTCTTGATGCAAAGTCACATATGAGGTATTTACAAGAAAGCTTCTGCTCTGTCCACTTGAAAGTGCTTTCTTCATGTGGTGTTAATGTTTCTGGCAAGACCAACAGTTCTGACTGATCCTTAATTACTCTTCAACAAAGTAGCTAATGAAGCCATTCTTAAAGTTATTAAGAATGAGGAATGTATCCTCCGTTAACCTTTTCAGCCTTAATTGTTATTTTACTAGAGTATTCTAGAGGGCTTAATTTATCTTCTAAACAATTCAGAAAGCTGGCAAAACACACGTAATCATCTTTCTCTTACATTTTTAATAAATGCTCCTCTGGCACACAGTGCTTAAGAAGAGGAAAGTGATGTTTCTTTTCTGTTCAATTTGAGGTCATTTTCAACAAACCCTGAAGCTCTGATGAACATTTGATGTTGTAAACCTATTTCTATGACGCAGGCCAGTGGCGCAGCGAGTAGAGCTGCTGCCTCATGTTGTCAGCGACCTGGTGATATCTCTGTGGAGTTTGCGTGTGTGGATTTTCTCAAATGTATCAAAGATCTGTACATTGGTAGGATAATCGAACATTGTAAATTGCCCATAATGTGTAGGCGGATGATAGTATGTGGGAGGAGTTGCTGAGCATTTGGAAAGAATAAAAGAAAATTGGGATAATTATACGATTGATGTAAAAGGGTGATCGGCACAAATTCGGTGGGCCGAAAGTACTGTTTTGATGCTATCTCTATGTGACTCTGTAACATATGCGTTAGGTGAACATTCTTTATGCACTTTCTGTGAAACTCTTTTATTAATAGCATCATGGCGGAAGAGTATCACCATATGTATGCAGATTTAGACTCTGAACCTTATCCATTAGTTTTGACGCACCAGATAGTGAAATAACTCAGAATATATTTACCCCCAATTAATTGATAGATTGAATCCACCGTGTGTTAGAAAGGTCGTCTTCAGTGAATAATCACGAGCCAGTAAATTCCAGGATCAGCAACCAGAATTTCAATGTTAGTACCAATCTTAATCTATCAAATGCCTTGCATTACATAGGGCATCATATATTGTTGGATCTTCTCTATGTAATTAGTGGAATATATGAAAATGTAAAAAATATGTGTAATATATGTAAAGGAGAGTATAATATATCCTGGTACTGCTATCCCAATAAGTGCGTGCACAGACCTTCTTTGGATTAATCCCTTTTGTAGTTTGAAAGCAAAAAATTACTTTACATTCCTCTAATGGAAGTATTCAACTTCCTTAATATACAATTATATTATTTTGTTCTTTTAGAATAACTATGATATTATTTGTATTTTAGATTGGCAGAAATTGCACATTCCCTTCTGAAGCTTGCACCATATGATACCCAAACCATGGAGAGTCATGGTCTTCGCAGATACATCATGGAAATGCTTCCAATCACTGATTGGACTACAGAAGCTGTACGGCCAGCTCTCATTTTAATCTTGAAACGATTAGATCGAATGTTCAATAAGATTCACAAAATGCCAACCTTAAGGTAATTTGATTTGCATCTTAATAAACCTTACAGAATATAGTTGGGAATGTAATGGGTAGAGCATTTGGGCTTTGTCTTCCACGTTCAGGCGTATTAAGCTTTTGTAAAGCTTTGTTTAGCACTTGGCTGACAAGATGAGGTGATTTAGGTTTAACTTGGTGTCTGCGAAAATGTATTTCCTCCTTGAAGCTACGCCAACTTCAATGACAACTTTTGAAAAGTTTTTGAATTCACCCACTTGTTTCAAATTGGAAAATCAAAAAGCACTGCAGAGGGTGGAAATCTGAAATAAAAACAGAAAATGGAAACACTCACCAGATCTGGTAGCCTCGGTGAAAAGGGGAACAGAGTTAACACTAATTTATACTTCCTTGGTTTTTCCATGTACCTGTCCAAATATGTTTTAAAGTAACTAACCTGCCTTAGTTACTTCTTCTGACAGTTTGTTCCATATACCCACCACCCTCTGTGTGAAAAAGTTACCCCTCAGGTTTGTATTAAATCTTTCCCCTCTCAGCTTAAACCTAGGTCCTCTGTTCTTGATTCCCCCACCCTGAGAAAAAGACTGGGCATTCACCCTATCTGTGCATATCGTGATTATCTACACCTCCATAAGATCACCCCATCAGCCACCTGCACTCCAAGGAATAAAGTCCAAGCCTGTCCAACTACACCCTACAGCTCAGGCCATCGAGTCCTGGCAACATCCCCAAATATCTTCTCAGCACTCTTTCCAGCTTAATGCTATCTTTCTACAGCAGGGTAACTAAAACTGAAATCAGTATTCCAATTGTGGTCTCATCAACATCTTGTAAAACTGTAACAAATCATCCCAGCATCTATTCTCAATTCCTTAACTGATGAAGGCCAACATGCCGAAATCCTTCTTCACTGTCTAACTGTGACGACACTTTCAGGTAACAATGTACATAGAACATAGAACAGTACAACACAGGAATGTTTGTGCTGATCGTGATGCCTAGTTGAACATCGCATCTGCTTACACATAATCAATTTCCCTCTATTCCCTGCACTTCCATGCGTCTATCTAAAAGCCTCTTAAACGCCACTATCATATCTGCCTCCATCACCGCCCCTGGTAATGCGTTCCAGTTCCCCACCACCCTCTGTGTGGGGGAAAAAACATTTGCACATCTTCATTAAACTTTCTCCCTCTCACTTTATAGTTATGCCCTCTAGTGGAGGACATTTCCACCCTGGAGGTAAAGGTTCTGACTGTCTCCTCTATCTATGTCTCTCATAATTGTATATGTTTCCATCAGGTTTCCCCTCAACCTCTGACATTCTGGAGAAAACAATACCAAACTATACAAACTTTCCTTGTAGCAGAAACCCTTCAATCCAGGCAGCAATCTGGTAAACCACCTCTGCACCCTCTCCAAAGCTCTTACATTTTTCCTGTAATGTAGTGACCAGAACTGCATGCAATACTCCAAATGTGACCTATCCAATGTCTTATCGCGCTGTTTCATGACTTCCTGACTCTTCTATTCAATGCCGCTAGCAATAAAGACAAGCATACCATGTGCCTCTTTCCCACCCTAACTATTTGTGCTGCCACCTTTAGTGAGCTAAGAACTTGGATTCCAAGATCCCACTCCATGACAAACCCTCAGGGAGCCCGAGAGGGCAGGGAGGATGAGCACCTCAATTTGACGGATCAAAGGTTAAGGACTAAGAGTATCAAATGCAGATGTGGTAAGGTTTGCAAGAACAGCCGAGGCCTGAAGATTCACCAGACCCGGATGAAGTGTTTGGAGGGACAGGGAGTGTCACATCGCACAGGTATTTTACCTGGTGAGATGGAGGAGGAACCGGGCCCGGAATCACCTCATAGAGCCCGAAGCCTCCAAGTGGTGCAACTAGTCCCTCGGAACAGTCCTTTGGAGAAGGTTTGAGTCAAATGGCCTCAGGCCTGCAAGACGGCAGTCTGCATCAGTTCGACGAGGACGTCGACAAGGTGCTAGAAGCAACTGCGAAGGGAGACGTGGACCAAACGACAATCATCATCAGCCTAGTTGTGGAAAGGTTTGGAGCAGTGGAGAAGAAGCCGGCCAGAACACCTTTCATCATGAACCAACGAGCAACAAAGATCCACAAGATCCGGCAGGAGCTGAAGTCCCTCAAGAAGCAGTATAAAGAGGCCAGTGAAGAGCAACGTCCCCCCTTGGCTGAGCTGCAAACCATCCTGAGGAAGAAACTGATGACCCTCTGTAGAGCTGAGTGGCACCGAAGACGCCAGAAGGAAAGAGCCAAGAAGCGAGCATCCTTCATAGCCAACCCCTTCGGCTTCACCAAACAACTGCTAGGGCAGAAGCGCAGTGGGAGTTTGGCTTGCTCTAAGGAGGAGATCGACCGGCACATCCAGACGACCTACAGTGACCCCGTCAGGCAGCAGGAGCTGGGCCAGTGCAACATCCTGATAACACTACCTCCACCCATCAGGGAGTTTGATAGTAGAGAGCCACTCCTGCAAGAGGTCCAGGACGTTGTGAAGAGAGCAAGAGCTGGCTCAGCCCCTGGCCCGAGCGGAGTCCCCTACAGGGTCTACAAGAACTGCCCCTTGTTACTGAAACGGCTGTGGAAGATCCTGAAAGTCATCTGGAGGAGAGGGAAAGTGGCGCAGCAGTGGCGATTCGCTGAAGGAGTCTGGATCCCAAAGGAAGAAGATTCCAAGAAGATCGATCAGTTCAGAATCATCTCCTTGCTAAGCGTTGAAGGAAAGATCTTCTTCAGCATAGTGGCGAGGCGGCTGACCAACTTCCTCTCCAGCAATGGCCACATCGACAGCTCAGTGCAAAAGGGAGGCTTGTCTGGAGTGCCGGGGTGTCTAGAGCACACGGGAGTGGTGACCCAGCTCATCAGAGAAGCCAGGGAGAACAAGGGAGACCTGACAGTGCTCTGGCTTGACCTGGCCAACGCCTACGGCTCCATCCCGCACAAGCTGATCCAGACAGTCATGGCCAAGCATCATGTGCCGGGCCAAGTGGCAGATCTCATCCTGGACTATTACAACCAGTTCAGCATGAGAGTCTCATCAGGGTCAGTAACATCAGAGTGGCACAGACTGGAGGTTGGGATCATCACAGGCTGTACCATCTCTGTGATCCTTGTTGCCTTGGCGATGAACATGATCGTCAAGTCTGCTGAGCCAGAGTGCCGGGGCCCTCGGACCAAGTCAGGAATGCGCCAACCACCAATCAGAGCCTTCATGGACGACCTGACTGTCACCACTGAGTCAGTGCCAGGAGGCAGGTGGATCCTGCAGGGGTTGGAGAAACTGATTGGATGGGCAAGGATGAGGTTTAAGCCAGGAAAATCAAGGTCACTGGTGCTGAAGAAGGGCAAAGTCATGGACAGGTTCCGCTTCAGCATCGAAGGGACACCAATCCCAACTGTCTCCGAAAGGCCAGTGAAGAGTCTTGGCAAGGTGTTTAACAGCAGCCTGAAGGATACAGCATCTGTCCAGGCAACCTGTCAGGAGCTGGAGAGTTGGTTGAGAGCAGTGGACCGGTCGGGGCTTCCCGGCAAGTTCAAGGCATGGATTTACCAGCATGGTATCCTGCCAAGGATACTCTGGCCACTGCTTGTCTACGAAGTCCCAATATCCATCGTAGAGAGATTGGAGAGGAAAGTCAGCAGCTTTCTCAGAAGGTGGCTGGGACTGCCCAGGAGCCTTAGCAGCATCGCCCTTTACGGAAATAACACCAAGCTCCAGCTGCCCCTGAAGTCCCTGGAGGAGGAGTTCAAGGTGACTCGGGCCAGAGAGGTGATGCTGTACAGGGACTCCAGCGACCCCAAGGTGGCTCAAGCAGGGGTGGAGGTGAAAACTGGGAGGAAGTGGAGAGCCGGCGAAGCCGTGCTGCAAGCAGAGTCTCGGATATACGCCAGAGTCCTGGTGGGAGCAGTGACTCGGGGAAGAGCTGGCCTGGGAATCTTCCCATCTCCCCAGTTTGACAAGGCCAAGGGGAAGGAGAGGCGCAGGCTGGTCCAGGAGGAAGTGAGGGCAGTGGTGGAGGAGGAGAGGTGTACCAGAGCAGTTGGATTGAGGCAGCAGGGAGCCTGGACAAGGTGGGAGCAGGCCATGGACCGAAAAGTCACATGGACTGAGCTCTGGCAGGCTGAACCACAGCGCATCAAGTTCCTGGTCCAGGCAGTGTATGATGTCCTGCCCAGCCCATCGAACCTCTTCATCTGGGGCAAAGCGGAATCTCCAGATTGCCCGCAATGCTCAGGCAAGGGGACGTTGGAACACATCCTGAGCTGTTGCCCAAAGGCTCTTGGGCAGGGCCGGTACACATGGCGTCACGACCAGGTTCTCAAACCCATTGCAGAAGCCATCAGCATGGGAATCAGCAGCTGCAGACGAGAACGCCCCACCACCCAGATGATCACCTTCGTGAAGGCCGGAGTGCAGCTGCCAAGAACCACAGCAGCCAGGAATCAGTCAGGAATCCTGGCAACTGCGCAGGACTGGCAGCTTTCCGTAGACCTGGTGAAACAGCTGAAGTTCCCACAGCACATTGCCACGACCACCCTGAGGCCAGATATCCTCCTGGTCTCAGAGGCGACCAAAAACATCATCTTGTTGGAACTGACTGTGCCGTGGGAGGACCGTCTGGAGGAGGCCCACGAGAGGAAGATGGCCAAGTATGAAGAGCTGGTCATAGACTGCCGCAAGCAGGGCTGGAAGGCAAGGTGTATGCCCATCGAGGTTGGCAATCGCTCTACAAAGCCTTGAGTGCACTGGGCATCAACGGAGTGGCGAGGAGAAAGGCCATCAAGAACACCACAGAGGCAGCAGAGAAGGCCTCGAGATGGCTCTGGATCAGGAGACGAGGTCCATGGGGAGGAGCGAATGCCACCTGAACACAAGTCGTGGTCTGATCAACCACGGCTGGGTTGCCTGGGTGAGGGTGTCTGATGTTGAAAGACCCGAAACACCCAATGACCCCAGGTTACATCACTGATGATGTGTTCAGGAGCATCAATAGATGCATTTGTATCAATGCCCTCTAGTGGAGGACATTTTCACCCTGGAGGTAAAGGTTCTGACTGTCTCCTCTATCTATGTCTCTCATAATTGTACATGCTTCCATCAGGTTTCCCCTCAACCTCTGACATTCTGGAGAAAACAATCCCAAACTATACAAACTTTCTTTGTAGCAGAAACCCTTCAATCCAGGCAGCAATCTGGTAAACCACCTCTGCACCCTCTTCAAAGCTTTTACATTTTCCCTGTAATAGAGTGACCAAAATGCATGCAATACTCCAAATGTGACCTATCCAACGTCTTATCGAGCTGTTTCAAGAAATCCTGACTCTTCTATTCAATGCCCCTAGCAATAAAGACAAGCATACCATGTGCCTCTTTCCCACCCTAACTACTTGTGCTGCCACCTTTAGTGAGCTAAGAACTTGGATTCCAAGATCCCGCTGCATGACAAACCTGGTAACTGTCTCTTTGCATTCAACCTCCCAAAGTGCAATACATTGCATTTGCTCGGATTTAATCTGCCATTTCTCCGCCCGTTTCTACAGCTGATCTCTATTCCGCTGTTTCTTCTTTTTTTTCTTTTTTTTAATAATCTTTTTATTAGAGGCATGTACATATCATATTAAAAACATTTCATGTATATCATTCCTACATTACTAATATTATTGATTGATATTAACTCTGCTTCTAGTATTTTTTTTATATAGGTAGAAAATAAGAAAGAGAAATTTTAAAAAAAGGAAAAAGCATGATAAAGAAGAATGGAATAATTTACTAAAAATACAACATCGGAGATAAGTTCGTAAATTATATAGTATAACTTTTCATCTAATCCTTAAGTCGAGTTTCAGTCAAGTTCCCGTGCCGAACCAGTCTGCCCCTTCAAGTAGTCAATGAATGGAGACCATATTCTGATAAAAAGTTCTTGTTTGTCCATTAAGACAAGTCTGATTCTTTCCAAATGTAAGGTCTCCGACATTTCCACAATCCACATTTTAATTGTGGGGGTTATAGGACCTTTCCAAAATTTTAATATTAATTTTTTCCCAGTTATTATATTATAGTCGATAAAGTTTCTTTGGGTTGTTGTAAATGTTAGGCTTTGTTCTGATATTCCTAGTATTATTAGTTTTAAATCGGGATCCAATTGAGTGTTGACAACTATAGATATTATTCTAAAAATGTCCGTCCAGATGTTTTTGATTTTTATACAATTTGCAAATGTGTGAGTTAGGTCAACCAGTATTAGGATGTTTATTCAAACAATCATCAAGAATTTCTGGATCTCTAGTTCTAAAGTTTTGTGTATTTGATTTAACATAATTTCTAAGTTGTAAATATCTAAAAAAATCATTTGAGTGTAGTCCGTAAGGCTGTTGTAGCCCCTGAAATGAAAGAAAGATGCCTTTCTTATAAAGTTGTCCCATCCTTTTAATTCCATAAATTTTCCATTGTATGAAACCTTTATCCAACATAGAAGGTTTAAATGAGGGGTTGTTCACGATGGGGAGATAGTGATAAATTATCAAATTTTAAGGTATTTTTTAATTGTTTCCAAATTTGCATACCACTGTATATTATAGGATTTTCCCTGCAAGTTTTTTTAATTCAATTTTGGGGTAGCAAACAGAATCGAACCAATTTCAAAAGGTAAACAATCTTCCTTTTCACTCTTTAATCAATCTGGTTGTTGGTCCATTTCTTCCAGCCAAAAGTTCATATTTTTAATAATAACTGCCCAGAAATAAAACAAAAAATTTGGTAAAGCTAAACCTCTATTTATCTTTGATTTGCATAAACTACTAACTACTTGTACTGCCACCTTTAGTGAGCTATGAACTTGGATTCCAAGATCCCGCTGCTTGACAAACCTGGTAACTGTCTCTTTGCATTCAACCTCCCAAAGTGCAACACATTGCATTTATCGGATTTAATCTGCCATTTCTCCGCCCATTTCTACAGCTGATCTCTATTCCGCTGTATCTTCTGACTGCCTTCCTCACTGTCTGCAACTCCTCCAATTGTGGTGTCATCAGCAAACTTACCAACCCACCTACAATTATGTTTAGGTCATTTATATATATCACAAACAGCAGGGCTTCCAGCACTCCACTGGTCCAGAATACCTTCCTTACACCACAACCCTCTGTCTTCAATGAATAAGCCAGTTCCGAATCCATACGACCAAGTCATCGTGAATCCCGTACATCTTAATCTTCTGGATCAGCCTACCATGAGGAGCTTATCAAAAGCCTTACTAAAATCCATGTAGACAACATCCACTCCTCTACCTTCAGTTGCTCCTTTGTCACCTCCTCAAAGAACTCAGTCAAGTTTGTGAGACACAACCTTCTGCGGCCAAAGCCATGCTGGCTCTCTCTAATTAGCCCATTCTCTTTCAAATGGAAGTAAATGCTATCTCATAGAATTCTCTCCAATAGTATACCTACCGCTGACTTGAAGCTCAGAAACATATAGTTCCCTGGATTGCAGGAGTAGCCTCATGTGTGGCCCTTCGAGCCTGCACCGCCACTTCCCCCCCGCCATCATCCAACTCAGTATGAAGGAATAGAGAGTCTCTCCATACCCTCTGATCTTGTGCCCTTTGCTGATAAATTGTGTAAGTATTACTAAAAATATCCAATCCGGAACTAATACAATACCCTCTGTTAAAGAGATCTTATTCCTTAACCACTCTCTGTGAAAAAATGGATTCTCATCTCAATTTTAAAGGACTTTCCCCTTATCCTTTGTGACCCCTTGTCCTGGACTTCCCTAACATCGGAAAACAATCTTCCTGCATCCTATGAAAGAGGAAATCCAGTAGAATTTTCTGGAGTTCTATAAGATCCCCTCTCAATCTGAAAAATCTACAATTAAGTATAAACCAATTTCTGGTCCAGTCTTTCTTCATAAACAACCCTGAAATCCCAGGAATCACTCTGATGCAACTTGTCTCTGCATAGACTCTAAGCTATAATTGTCCTTCCTCTGATTTGGCTAACAAAAATTGTACGCAATTGCCAATGTGGTCTCAATATCCAAGGTACACAAAATTGCTGGAGAAACTCAGCGGGTGCTATACTCAAATCTTTTGGAATGAAAGCTAACATACCATTTGGTAACTTTACTGCCTGCTGCACCTGCATGCCCCTTCAATGACTGGTGTACCTGACACCAGGGTCTCGCCGCAAACATTATCGGCCACCATTTAGATAATTCGCTCCATAGAGTTTTGCCACCAAAATGGATGTGTCACATTTTTCCAGCATCTGCTGCATCTCCTTCATTTGCCCACTCACCCAGCCTATCCAAGTCACCTTGGTGATCATAAAACTCAGTAAAAAAACCTTTTTCAAGATAGCCCCTGAGCTATTTACTCACAAGGGCCATATCTATATCAAATTAAATATAGCCAACGAACTTTTCAACTACCCTGCTGGCAGAGAGTTTCAGATCGGCTCAAACTTTGACACAATGGCCTCTGATGTAATTTGCTTTCTCCACTATTGATGTTTGTCTCTCAACTGAGTTCTGACTTTTGAAGGGGGCCAAGCTATGGAGGTCAAGAACAAGCATCAGAAAATAATATTTTCTTCCTATTTCTTATAGTTTTTCATGATTGTTGTTTTGTATTACTGGATTATTTTAACCAGTTGCATATTAGCATATGCATATATTTTGCACGTTTAACACTCAAGTTTGATGCTTTGAAAATGGCAGGTATGTTGGGTTCCTTACTCCATTGTGCAGTTTGCTGATTTGTTTAGCATTACTGTAAATATCTAATCCGGACTGACTACAATCGATCCTTTGATAATATTCCTTAATGGTTATGCCAGAAAGGATGGACATAATATAATAGTACAATACATAATTTTGTAGATTAGCCTTATATAGCAAATAGTCAATTTCATTGACCCCAAGTTGCTTACACATATTGTGAAAAAGAAAATCCAGTAGCAGTTACAAAGCATACAAGATGTCGTTAAATGTGAAAATCTAATAAAATGCATGAAAACTGCTACACAACACGTAACATAAAAACTAACCCTTAAATTTCATCACTGAGCTTGATGCACAAAAAATTTTAATAGGCTGTAAGCTATAATTACAGCCTACCAACTGCTCTGGCTAACAATCATTTTATATTTGCCAATCATCTTTAATATCCAAGGTACACAAAAATGCTGGAGAAACTCAGCGGGTGCAGCAGCATCTATGGAGCGAAGGAAATAGGTAACATTCCGGGCCAAAACTCTTCTTCAGAGCCCGAGTCTGAAGAAGGGTTTCGGCCCGAAACATTACCTATTTCCTTCGCTCCATAGAGTTTCTCCAGCATTTTTGTATACCTTCGATATTCCAGCATCTGCAGTTCCTTCTTGAACATCTTTAATATCCAGTTGTGTATAAAGTAACAAAAAAACTTTTTTTCAAGATTTATAATATTTACTCATAAAAATATTTAATATCAAATTAAATTAAAAACATACTTTTTGATCCTGCTAAAATACATTTCACTATATCGGCTCAAACTTTGACACAATGGCCTCTGATGTAATTTGCTTTCTCCACTATTGATGTTTGTCTCTCAACTGAGTTCTGACTTTTGAAGAGGGCCAAGCTGTGGAGGTCAAGAACAAGCATCAGAAAATAATATTTTCTTCCTATTTCTTATAGTTTTTCATGATTGTTGTTTTGTATTACTGGATTATTTTAACCAGTTGCATATTAGCATATGCATATATTTTGCACGTTTAACACTCAAGTTTGATGCTTTGAAAATGGCAGGTATGTTGGGTCTAAGACTCCATTGTGAAGGTTTTTTTAGCAGACTGTAGATTCTTCATTGTGACTGACTAAATAGGCATCTTGATAATATCACTTGCTGGATGCCAGAAACTGCCTTCATTAAATGCCCGGCAGTAACTGATGTCAGAAAAGAAGACATTTATGCCATGAAAATGCTCGCTTTTCACATTTGGTCGAAATGACTGAGCAGTCAGTCACATTGAGCACCTATTGGTCTAGAACTTGTGACCATCTGTGAAGGGCTGGCATTTTCCATGGTATGAATTTCTTCTCTCCTGATATCAGTTGCTGTTGGGCATCTGTTCCAGGCTGTTTCTGGTATCCAGCAGGTGAGGTCTTCATGATTTTTAAGCTATCAGTGATATTGAAGAATTGAAAGGCTGCAAATCAAGAAATGAAAAATATTAATTTAACTTTTTGAATATTTAATAAAGTGACATTGATGTTAGGACATATGTAGTTTCCCATCTAATAAATTAGTTTAAAATATTGGGATATTTCAGAATATTTTGGCTAATTATTATTTCTTTAGGCGCCAGGTGGAATGGGAAGCTGCCAGCAGTTTAATAGAAGGCATTTGTTTAACTCTTCAAAGACAGCCGATCATTTCATTTCTGCCACATCTCAGGTCATTGATTAATGTCTGTGTTAATTTGGTAAGTAGAAATGTAAGCACAGAGATTTAATCATTCTTTGCTTAATATAATGTAGAGTTCTTACAGTGATGTGAACTGTCTGGCACTGAACTGTGTAGATTAAAAAATTAAGCTTTAATTTCCAATCCACGCTGATCATTTTCTGATGGGACACTAGTTGCAATTCTAGATTTGGCTCCTTGTCAACACAAAAGGAAGGTCAGAGAGAACTTTTGCCATTGCTCCTAACTATGGTAACATGTGCTGGGAAATCTATGCTAGGCTGAAAATAAAGATTCATCACATGAATATTGTATTGGAAGGGTTGAGATTTAAGTAGGGTAACAAGTTAACTGGCTCCCTCAGATTCGCCTCCAAGCATGATTTATCATCCCTCAGGAAAGAAATCAAAGGCCAAACACATTTCAGTGAAGTCAGCAACCTCTCAGAAAATCGTTTTTATTTGTTTTTTTTCTTCTTTCATTTCTATCTGATTTCCAAAATTACTGAACAATTGCTCAAGAATGCTTGTGCCTGTATTCACTTAAGGATTTATTTATCTGTTTTCAGTAAAAGGATAATTGGGTTATTTTTGAGGATGTAAACTTAGCTCATCATAATTGCCCTTAAAATTGTCATAATTTATAGTCACCTTGAAGTCAAGTCAAGTCAAGTGAGTTTATTGTCATGTGTCCAAGATAGGACAATGAAATTCTAGCTTGCTGCAGGGCAACAGAATATTGTAGGCATAAATACAGAACAGATCAGTGTGTCTATATACCATAGACCATATATATACGCATAAATAAACAGATAAAGTCCAATAGGCTGTTATAGTTCAGAGATTGTTTGAAGTTGTGTTTAATAGTCTGATGGCTGTGGGAAAAAAGCAGTTCCTGAACCTGGATGTTGCAGATTTCAGGCTTCTGTACCTTCTACCTGAAGGCAGTGGAGAGATGAGTGCGTGGCCAGGATGGTGTGGGTCCTTGATGATGCTGGCAGCCTTTTTGAGGCAGCGCCTATGATAGATCCCCTTGATGAAGTCCGAGCCGGTGATGGACTGGGCAGTGGTTACAACTTTTTGCAGCCTTTTCCGCTCCTGGATGCACAAGTTGCCGAACCAAGCCACGATGCAACCGGTCAGCATGCTCTCTACTGTGCACCTGTAGAAGTTAGAGAGTCCTCCTTGACATTCCACTCTCCATAATCTCTGTAAACTTGCAGTTTATGAATTGAAGGCATTGTATTTAAGTAAGTAGTTTAAGGGTTTTCCCAGTTTAAGTGTAAATCCTGAGTGGAATTTGCAAATGGTGCTATTCTCATCTACCTGTTGGTTTTGACCTGCTAGGCGCAGAGCTTACGTATTCAGATGATGCTATGAAAGAAACTTTGTCAGTGTTCTACACATTCAGTTGTGGTGTACCAGTGTTGGATAGATTGAATCTTTAATATAGTTACATTGCCACACAAAGGGGAAATTTTGTTCTCCATCATGTTAACCTTTATGAATATTGTTGAAGCTACCATCACATTCCTGCATCTGATCTCTGAGAACATTTCTTGGAGTTATTTCATCTACCTAACAATTGAGGGGTTAAAACGTTTTATCTCCACGTAAAACTTCATTGTTTTGTTTTGTGTTGAGTTGTTCTGTCAAGAAACTGCTAAAATTAGTGAACATTCTTCAGTACATCCAACTGAAAATATTAAATAGAATATCATATAACGTGTATTCCAGTCATAATATAAATATAAACCAAGAATGAAATTACTGATTTTATTCATTATAAAGGATTTCAGGAACTGATACCTGTCTGATACCTTGCAGTGACATTTAATTTTCTCATTTGATATCCATAGGTAATGGGCGTTGTTGGACCATCAAGTGTTGCTGATGGTCTACCACTTCTGCACCTGAGTCCGTACCTTTCTCCTCCACTACCCTTCAGCACAGCTGTGGTGCGGCTTGTTGCTTTACAAATTCAGGTATGTTTAATTTGCTGCTAATTGTCAAGACAGTAACATTTCCTGGGTCCATCCATCAAACACCCTGGAGAAGGCCATACATGAAAATGTGTATATTTGTTTCAGTTTCCATTCAATTTGCATCCAAAGATTGGGAAAGCCAAATAAAAATTCTATGTCCATAGTATTTTGTACGAGCAGCGAGCTATTACTGGATAACTGAAACAAAACATTAAATGTACCACAGAAATAAATAAAATGGTGGAAATGTTTTTTTGGCCATTTAAATTAATTGCGTCATTTTTTAGGCAGAATCAGCAAGGAAAGGAATCCACCCAGCTTGGAGCATAAAAATCCAATTAAATATACATTTCATTTGAACAATAAATTAAAAAACATGCTGGAAATATTAAATGAAAGCAGAATGCCAGAATTATTCAGCAGATCAAACCGCATCAATGGAGAAATTAACAGCACTGGCTGAGAAGTTGATCAAAGCTTGCATTCACGAGAGAGTTAAATATAGCTCTTCGGGCTAATGATATAGGGAGAAAGCAGGAACGGGGTACTCATTTTGGATGATCAGCCATGATCATATTGCAGGCTCGAAGGGCTGAATAGCCTACTCCTGCACGTACAGTGCCTTCCATAATGTTTGGGACAAAGACCCATCATTTATTTATTTGCCTCTACTCCACAATTTGAGATTTGTAATAGAAAAAACCACATGTGGTTAATGTACATATTATCAGATGTTAATAAAGGCCATTTTTGTACATTTTGGTTTCAACATGTAGAAATTACAGCAGTAATCTCCCCATTTCAGGGCACCATAATGTTTCGGACACAGCAATGTCATGTAAATGAAAGCAGTCATGTTTAATATTTTATTGCATATCCTTTGCATGCAATGACTGCTTGAAGTCTAAGATTCATGGACATCACCAGTTGTTGGGTGTCTTCTCTGGTGATGCTCTGCCAGGCCTGTATTGTAGCCATCTTTAGCTTATGCTTGTTTTGGGAGCTAATCCCCTTCAGTTTTCTCTTCAGCATATAAAAGGCATGCTCAATTGGGTTCAGATTGGGTGATTGACTTGGCCACTCAAGAATTGACAATTTTTTAGCTTTGTGAAACTCCTTTGTTGCTTTAGCAGTATGTTTGGGATCATTGTCTAGCTGTAGAATGAACCGCCGGCCAATGAGTTTTGAGGCATTTGTTTAACCTTGAGCAGATAGGATGTGTCTATACACATCAGAATTCATTATGCTACTACCATCAGCAGTTGTACCATCAATGAGGATAAGTGAGCCAGTCCCTTCAGCAGCCATACATGCCCAGGCCATAACACCCCCACCACCATGTTTCACAGATGTGGTGGTATGCTTTGGATCATGGGCAGTTTGTCTTCTCCTCCATACTTTGCTCTTGCCATCACTCTGATATAAGTTAATCTCCATCTCATGTGTCCATAGGACCTTTTTCCAGAACTATGTTTGCTCTTTTAAGTACTTTTTGGCAAACTGTAACCTGGCATCCTATTTTACTTCGGAGTCACGTGAGTGACTACGTGAAGAAGGCCGTCACCTCGCCTGGCTTGTCATTACGTTGACTCGCTTTGCGCAAACGAGCCGACTGGCGGCAGCATTTGCACTGTCCAGCGGTAAGTTTAAACCAGCAAGGTAAGTTTTATTGGTTCCTGCGGCTACAACAACTTTTCGGACGAACTCCGTCTCGCTCCTGAACTAGCCAGAACAGCGGAGCGCACCAAGTCAGCTCGGCCGACTGGAAGCACCCACAGACGGCGACGCAAACGCAAACACCGCCGTGGATGCAGTGGTGGGTTAAAGGCCAGGTTAGAGCTAGCCCCACACAGGCTATCGATTCCTAGCCTTTTCCTCGCCAACGTGCGCTCACTGGCAAACAAAATGGATGAACTCCGGCTAAGGATCACCTCCCACATCTGGATCAAAGACTGCAGCAGCTTGATCTTCACTGAAACTTGGCTCAACACTGACGTTCCTGACAGCGCCATCCAGCTAACAGGGCGTCATTTACTCCGAGCGGACAGGACAACTGACTCCGGTAAGACCAGAGGTGGGGGTCTGTGCATTTATGTAAATAAAGCATGGTGCACGGACTCCACCATCATCGAGAGTCACTGCTCAGCTAACCTAGCGTTCCTCTTGGTTAGATGCAGGCCATTCTATCTGCCCAGAGAGTTTACCTCCACTGTTGTGACTGCAGCCTATATCCCTCCTGATGCTAATGCCAAGCTTGCAATGAAAGAACTGCATACTGCCATTAGCAAACAACAGACTCACAACCCCGAAGCAGCCTTCATTGTTGCAGGTGACTTCAATCACTCTAACCTGAAGACTGTACTCCCCAAATTTCACCAACATGTCTCCTTCGCCAATAGAGATGACAAGATACTGGACAAAGTTTACACCAACATGGCTGAAGCTTACAAAGCCGTCCCCCAACCCCACCTTGGACAGTCTGATCACCTCTCATTGTTCCTGCTCCCAAAGTACTCCCCACTCATCAGACGTGTTAAACCCACAGTGAGGACAGTTAAAGTCTGGTCAGCGGAGGCGGACTCCACACTTCAGCAGTGTTTTGGAAACACTGACTGGATGGTGTTTACAGCCCAGGCCACCCTTGACTCCCACACGAACATTGACTCTTGTACATCCTCTGTTTTGGACTTTATCAACTCCACCATCAATAGTGTCACCTCCCTCAAACGGATTAACATATTCCCGAATCAGAAGCCATGTATGAACAGCGAGGTCAGGCTAGTGCTGAAAGCACGGGTGACACCGCTTTCAGGTCAGGCGATGCTCGAGCCTACAGTTCATCAGGGCTAACCTGAAGAGGGGCATCAGGAAGGCCAAGCACTGCTACAAGCTAAGGATTGAGGAGCACTTCAACAACAACTCCGACCCCCGACGCATGTGGCAAGGCATCCAGGCCATCACGGACTACAGACCCTCCAACACCACCCCCACATCCAGCGACGCCTCCTTCCTTGAGGAGCTTAACCACTTTTATGGCCGCTTTGACAGGGACAATCTAGAGATGGCCATCAAGGCTGTGCTACCTGCCGATCACCAACCCCTCACACTCACCCCCTACGACGTGTACGTGGCACTGAGTAGGACTAATGCACGTAAGGCTGCTGGCCCTGACGGCATCCCCGGGCGCGTGCTCAGGGCCTGTGCTGCGCAGCTGACAGATGTCTGGACTGACATCTTCAACCTGTCACTTGCCCAAGCAGTTGTCCCCACTTGCTTTAAAACCACCTCCATCGTGCCGGTGCCAAAACACTCCACTGCGGCAAGCCTCAACGACTTCCGCCCAGTTGCACTTACTCCCATCATCACCAAGTGCTTTGAGAGGCTGGTCCTGGCACACCTCAAAGGCTGCCTACCTCCCACACTGGACCCCTATCAGTTTGCCTACCGCAAGAACAGGAGTACGGAGGATGCCATCTCAACAGCACTTCACTCCGCCCTCTCCCACCTTGACAACAGAGACACCTACGTGAGAATGCTGTTCATCGATTATAGCTCAGCATTTAACACCATTATCCCCTCAAAACTGATCACCAAACTCAGCGACCTGGGCATCGACCCCTCCCTCTGCAACTGGATACTGGACTTTCTAACTAACAGACCCCAGTCTGTTAGGTTAGACAACCACACCTCTTCAACCCTCACCCTAAACACCGGCGTTCCACAGGGCTGTGTGCTGAGCCCCCTCCTCTACTCCCTTCACCTACGACTGCACACCTGTATATGGTACTAACACCTTCATCAAGTATGCAGATGATACAACGGTGATTGGCTTCATCAGCAACAACGATAAGTCGGCCTATAGGGAGGAGGTCCAGCTCCTAGCAGCATGGAGCGCTGACAACAACCTGGCCCTTAACTCCAAGAAGACCAAGGAGCTCATTGTAGACTTCAGAAGGTCTAGGGGCGGCACGCACACCCCCATCCACATTAACGGGCCGGAGGTGGAACGTGTCTCCAGCTTCAGGTTTCTGGGAGTCAACATCTCCGATGACCTCTCTTGGACCCACAATACCTCTACTCTGATCAAGAAGGCTCACCGGCGTCTCTTTTTCCTGAGGAGACTAAAGAAGGTCCATCTGTTTCCTCAGATTCTGGTGAACTTCTACCGCTGCACCATCGAGAGCATCCTTACCAACTGTATCACAGTATGGTATGGCAACTGCTCTGTCTCCGACCGGAAAGCACTGCAGAGGGTGGTGAAAACTGCCCAGCGCATCACCGGTTCCTCACTCCCCTCCATTGAGTCTGTCCAAAGCAAGCGCTGTCTGCGGAGGGCGCTCAGCATCGCCAAGGACTGCTCTCACCCCAACCATGGACTGTTTACCCTCCTCCCATCGGGGAGCGCTACAGGTCTCTCCGTTGCCGGACCAGCAGGTCCAGGAACAGCTTCTTCCCTGCGGCTGTTACATTACTTAACTCTGCACCTTGGTGATTGCCAGTCCCCACCCCCCACCGGACAATCCTTCCCCCAGAAAAAACTACCACTACTGTATGTATGTATATATATATTTTTATTGCTCATATTCTATGTTCGCTCTTCTGGGGAGATGCTAACTGCATTTTGTTGTCTCTGTACTGTACACTGCACAATGACAATAAAGATTGAATCTGAATCTGAATCTAACTTTTTTAAACGTTCAAACCCACATGGAGAGGTGCTCCACAATAATATACTCCAAAGGAGGGAGTTATCAGCCCGGGTATTATGGAGAACCCTCAGGCAGCGACACCTGTTTCAGGGCTGCACAATGTCTCCCGCTCTGAGGAGAGGAGCATTCAGGGTCAGTTTTAGTCTGACCCAGAGAAAAAGAAAAAAAAACCTGATATAGGTCCGCTGGAGGGGCCATGTCAGCGCAGGTATCCTCAGGGGCCTGCGGCAGCACCTGTTTTCAGGGCTGCCTACGAATCTCACTCTCTGTGGCGGGGAGTGCGAGTGGTCAGTATGTAACTGATTTCAAATTCAAAGTATGAACATACTGGAGCACATGCATATGGCTTCAGAGATACTCGCAAACAAAAGGTTTTGCTGCTGGAAGAGTTGGTCTCCAGCCGTTGGCAGAATACCCGTAAGGGGCCAGAGTTCTCACGCTACAAGAGCCGACAAGGGAACAGCGCTATCAGGGTGACATTGGAGGGCATGAAATTCAGGATATGAAACCCGCCGCCGAATCCTCTCTTCAGGTAAGACCTATCCCACAGGTAAGACCAGGAGGAGGAAGCAAAAAGCTGTCGGACTAATCAAGGTACCAACGACGAGCAAAGCTTCATCGGTAGGCGATGACACACCCCACGCCTCCATAGGGGGTAAGCGGTTCGCTGAAGCCGGTGGTAGCCTGAAAGCTGGGCACGGAAATATGGCCAAAGTCGTCTTTCAAGGCAGGCTCAGAATTATGGCCAGTGTTGTCTTACAAGGCAGGCTTAGTATGATGAGGTTTCAGACCAAGACCCAAGCCGGTCTCAGGAGAAACATGGAATCCATGCACCCTACCGGTCCTACTCCCCAATCAAAGAGGGGGAAAAGAACCCGCATCAGCGGCCTTTGGGCTTACCATAAGACCACCGGTAGCCATGGAGGTAGGTGTGTCTGGGTTTTCCGCAACATGGGGTTGTTGACCATGTTGGGAATATTTACACTTGTGTTTTTGTACAAGTGACAATGAAAAACAACATGAGATTCAGATCTGGTTTTAAAAAACAGATGATAACATGTGATTACTTATACTGCACAACATACATAGGTTCCAAGCAGGCTTGGAATTGGGGCCGGAGTTGTCTTTCGAGGCAGGCCCAGTATTATGGGCAGGATTGCCTTTTAGGACAGGTTGACAGATGGAGGATGTCACTTCATCCAGATTTAACTCGTATGTGCAGCACAGACTTTCAGAATAGTAAACTTTGTTACTGTCTAACAACTGATTTCTATAGGAGCTATATGGCAAGCATCGATCTCAAAGATGCATGCAATTCAGTTCCCATTCACCGGGATCACCAGAGATATTTGACATTTATCTGGATGGGTCAATGATAACAGTTAAAACGTTGCAAAATAGGCTAACTTCAGTTCCCAGGTTTATTTACCAAATTACTAAAGCCGGTGCATGGGCTGCTCAGAGGTCAAGAACATTAGTTATCGCCTATTTGGATGATGTTTAAACGCTGTATTTTACTAAAATTAACTGTTGTAGGCCCAAACTATATTTGAGGAATTGGGGTCCCTCACCCATCCAGTTAAATTTAAGTTGATACCAATCAGAACTACTGATTATTCCTGCGGCTCGGGTTGTCAGACCAATCCGTGTAAGTGCTCACTGCAGAGTGCAGGGCAAGCACCAAAAGGCGGTACATCTCCACTTCAGCAGATGGGAAACGTTTTTGTCTGAATACACATGTTACATACTGTACAGCACGGATAACTAACATCTTAGAGTTCATTTTCAAATGAGTCTTTGACAATAATTAAGTTACAGTGCCATTAACTGTGCCAACGTGCATTCTCATCATATTTGCTGCAGCAAGTGGGACCTACACTGTTGGGCCTCACCCTCTGATATCCAAAATTATATAGGATATCTTAACACAAGTTCTCCCAGACCCAGTTACACGGAAGTATGGGACAATGACGTTATGCTAACATTACTTCACCAGGGAGCACCAGCTATATCCTTATCTTTAGCCGGATCTCATAGGTAGTAATCCTCATGGCCTCAGTGCAACGGGTCCAGTCACTACATAAATTGCGACTGGACAGGGTGGTTACATCTGCTATAACATAATATTTTATGTTTTTGATTTAATCAACCAGAACTAACCAGGGGCGTTAGGTCCCAAACAATTTCATGGCATACCCTATGGACCTTCGGGAATGTGTGGTCACACATTTACAACAGTACATCTAGATCACCTAGAGCCTCAAAGGCTCCAAACTAAGCAATGTTTGTTAGTTGCAAAAAAAAAAAAAAAAAAAAAAACTTCATTAGAAGTATTAGTTCTACCATCTCCAGGTGGTAAAACGGGGTTTTGGCTAATACAGAAGTCGATACTAATATTTTCAACACTCACTCCACCGGGGCTGCTAACACATCAGCTCCAAGGATTATGTACATTTCCACTGGACCACATCCTAGCAGCTGCAGGATGGTCAAACGAACATACTTTACCAACATTTTATATAACCCATTGCCAAATCGGGGGTATTTGCCAACTACCATTTTACATTCTGTTTTATAGTTTCCCCTGGATGAAAGGGGTCATTATTACTTTCATTGGATGATTAAAGCATCAGCATAACAAACCAAGTCATGTCTGAATGCATTAATCTTTTTCACTCATCCATGGTCTCTTCATGCAGTGTGTAACGCATGGACTCATTTCCGGCATGAAATCACAGAGCTTCAAAATCTTCACGTAGTCACTCACGTGACTCAGAAGTAAAATAGTAAGATTAAACGAGAACTTACCAGTTTGAAGTTTGATCTTGATTTGATGAGGAGTTGCGATGAGTGATTACATGCCCACCGCTCCCGTCCTCATATTATCATGGTCATCTGGTAGTTCCAGTTCTCAAAATCTTACTATGTTCAGTTCAACTACTGTAATCTGTGATTCCACACCGCTGCTTTGAAGTATGACGCGCCAGGCAAGGTGACTGCTTTCTTCACGTAATCGCTCATCGTAACTCCTCATAAAATCAAGATCAAACTTCAAACTGGTAAGTTCTCGTTTAATCTTACTATTTTTACGGCTGACCAGGGGTTTGCATCCAGCAGTGTAGCCTCAGTATTTCTGTTTATGAAGTTTTCTGCGGACAGTGGTCATTGACAAATCCACACCTGAAGAGTGTTTCTGATCTGTTGGACAGGTGTTTGGGGATTTTTCTTTATTATAAGAGAGGATTCTTCTAACATCAGCTGGGGAGGTCTTCCTTGGCCTGCCAGTGCCTTTGCGATTAGTAAGCTCACCTCACTCTTTCTTCTTAACAATGTTCCAAACAGTTGATTTTGGTAAGCCTAAGGTTTAGCTGATGTCTTTAACAGTTTTATTCTTGTTCCTCACTCATAATGGCTTCTTTGACTTTCATTGGCACAACTTTGGTCCTCATGTTGATCAACGGCAATAATAGTTTCCAAAGGTGATGGAAAGACTGGAGGAAAGACTAGGTGATGAGAGCTATCTTATACCTGCATTAAGGAGGCATTTAAACACACCTGAGCAATAACAAACACCTGTGAAGCCATGTGTCCCAAACATTATGGTGCCAAAAACATTATGTCCCAAACATTGTGGGGGGGGGGGGGGGGGGGGGGGTATATAAACACTACTGTAATTTTTACATAGTGAAACCAAGATGGATAAAAATAACCCTTTAATAAAATCGGACAATGTGCACTTTAACCACATGTGATTTTTTCTATTACAAATCTCAAATTGTGGAGTACAGAGGCAAATAAATAAATGATGGGTCTTTGTCCCAAACATTATGGAGGGCCCTATATTTTCACTTATCTATGATAATCACAAGAGATCACTTCAGCGAAGATGTATATTGAAGAAGGCAAATGCAAAATAGAGGAAGAGCAGGAAAAAGGGTGTTTAAAAAGACAACACAATTCCAGCATTCTTTTTTACTCTCTTCTTATCTCTTTTCTTCTGTTCAGCAATTGTCTCATTCTATTTCCTTCTCCTTCAGGCTAATGGAGACAGAAGACACCACATATGTTATAATATAACAAAAATGAACTGCAGATGCTATTTTATACTAAAGATAGGCACAAAATGCTGGACTAACTCAGCGGGAGAGGCAATATCCCTTGTGAAAATGGCTAGGTGATGTTTCGAGTTGAGACCCGTCTTCAGACTGATTGGGGGGGGGTTCTGGATGTAAGGACAAATAAGGGCCGGCAATAGATGACTGTGGACAGGGTGGCTCACTGATAGGCCAATTGTTGGCGAGGGCCGATGTGATCCAAGGATGTTGTATTCTTGAACAAAAATCAAATTTATGGTCAAATTTTACATGTCAGGCAGCATGTGTGGACAGGTAACATTTTGGGTCAGGGCCCTTCTTCAGACCATTGTCTGTCCATTCCCTTCACAGATACCACCTGACCCGCTGAGTTCCACCAGCACCTTGTCTTTTGTTCCTTCTGGCTAATCGTCAGGAACCAGAATCACCAGATGTCATCTAACCTCAGTAATCTGTGATATTATCTAACCTCAGACCAACTGTATCCCTGGTGACAGGAGATAGCTCCAGCAGATAACATGAAGGATAATCCAAAGAGATTTTAAAAGGACATAAAGGGGGAAAGAGTGACGAGAGAGAGTGGGACCCGTCAGGAATCAAAGCGGTCAACTCTGTGTGATGCTGCAGGAGATGTGCAAGGTCCTCAACTAGTATTTCTCCTCTGTCTTTACCGTGGAGAAAGACATGTGAACAAAGGGAAACTTGGGGCAGTCACTGGTCGTATCTTGAGAGCAGTCAGTATTATGGTCAAGGAGATGCTGAAAGTCCTGACACGTATGAAGGGATACAAATCTCCCAGGTCTGATCAGATATATCCAAAGACACTGGGAAGCTTGAGAGGAAATTGGTTGAGAATTATGAGTCTTCATTAAATAAGGATAAGGTGCTGGAGGACTGGAGAGCGGCAAATGTTGTGCCTCTATTCAAGAAGGACTGCAGAGAAAAGCCTGGCAACAACTGGCCAGTGAGTCCAACATCTGTGGTCAGAAAGCTAGTAAGATATACATGCATAGGATGTGTAGGAAAGAACTGCAGAGGCTGGTTTAAATTGAAGGTGATGTTTTGGGTTGAGTCTCTTCTTCAGACTGAAGAAGGGTCTCGACCTGAAACGTCACCCATTTCTTCACTCCAGAGATGCTGCCTGTCTTGCTGAGTTACTCCAGCATTTTGTGTGTACCTAAGATATACGTACATTTAGATGGACGAGGGGTGATTAGGTATAGTCAACATGGTTTTATACTTGGGGAGACATACCGCATGAATCGGAGTTTTTTGAATATGTGACCATAAATGTTGATGAGGGCAGAGCTCTAGACATTGTGCATATGGATTTCAGCAAGGCACTCAACAAGGTTTCACATGATAGGCTGCTCTGAAAGCACAGATCGCATGGGATCCAAGGTGAGATAGCTGATTGCATAAAATTGGCTTTATGGAAGGAAGCAGAGGGTAATGGTGGAAGGTTGTTTTTCTGACTGGAGGCCTGTGACTAGTGGTGTGCCTCAGGGTTCAGTGCTGGGCCCGTTGCTGTTTGTCATCTACATCAATGATTTGGATGAGAATGTACATGGCAGATTAGTTAGTTTGTAGATGACACGAAAGAGGGTGGTAGTGAAGATAATTGTCAAATATTTCAGCAGGATCTTGATCGGTTGGACAGATGGGCTGAGGAATGGTTAATCAAATTTAATGCAGAGAAATGTGAGGTGTTGCATTTTGGAAAGTCTAACATGGGCAGGACCTACACGGTGAATGGTAGGGCTTTGGGGAGTATTGTGGAGCAGAGGGATCTAGGAGTGCTGGTACATAGTTCCTTGAAAGTGATGTCACATGTGGATAGGGTAGTCAAAAAGGCTTTCAGCACATTGGCCTTCATCAGTCAATGGATTGAGCATAGAAGGTGGGAAGTCATGTTCAAATTATTCAAGACATTGGTGAGGCCACATTTAGAGTATTGTGTTCAATTTTGGTCACCATGTTATAGGAAATATGATGGCAAGCTTGAAAGGGTTCAGAAAAAAATTCCCAGGATGTTGCCAGAACTCAAGGGTTTAAGGTATATTGAGAGGTTGAATAGGCTAGGGCTTTATTGCTTGGAGCTCAGGAGGATGAGGGGTGATCTTGTGGTATTGTACAAAATCATGAGAGGAATAGAATCTCTTGCCCAGAGTAGGGGAATCAAGAACCAGAAGACATGGGTTTAAAGTGAGGGGAGAAAGATTTAATGGGAACCGGAGGGGTAACTTTTTTTACACAAAGGTAATGGGTGTATGGAACAAGCTGACGGAGAAGGTAGTTGATCCAGGTACTATTGCATAATTTAAGAAATATTTAAACAGGTACATGGATTGAGTAGGTTTAGAAGGATGTGGGTCAACAGCAGGCAGATGGGGCACATTGGACAGGGTGGGTACATTTGGCTGAATGGCCTATTTCCACACTGTAGGGACTCTATGGCTCTATCTGCATTATCTTGTGTTTCGAAGAATGTTTTCTTGTTGTGTACATGGAGAAGAAAGGTTTGGAGGGATATGCCCCAAAACACTGATCAATCGGACCAGCTTATATGGGTTAAGGGGCTATTCCACTGCGGTGACCTAATTGGCGAGTTTAGGAGAGTTTAAAAAAATGTCATGTTGAAGACCTCCTTCGACCTCCTTCGACTATGTAGAAGACCAGCTTCGACTAGCTTGGACTAACTTCGGGAAAATTGTACACCGAATAGTGGAGAGTGAAGACAACCTCCTTCGACATCCCTTCGACAATCTACGACTACCTCCGACTACCTTTGATTACCGTCAACTACCCTCGATTGCCTACGACTAACATGCCGACCTACTACGACTAAACCTACGAGTAAAAGAAATATCGATTTTTTTTCCATGGCGACCTTTTTTTACTCGCAGGCATTTTTCAGCATGTTGAAAAATACGCCGCGACCTAGCTGAGGCCTTGAGTACGCGGGAACTACTCTCGTGCATGAAGGAGAGTTACAAAGACCTCCTAGGACCTCGTGTCAACCATGCTGCGAGTATGAGTCGAGGGCAAACTCGCCAGAACTCGCAGATTAGGTTGCCCAAGTGGGACAGCCCTTTTATCGTGGCAGGCGTGGATTAGTTGGCCTAAGGGTCTGTTTCCACTCTGTGTGATTCTATCATAAATTTGCCCATAAGATCCCCTTTAAAGACATTGTTCAACCCAGTGAAAAGAGAATGACTGTGAAAACACAAGACATTAGTGCAAACCTCAATTAGAAAACAAGTGCATGGTAATGCAGAACACGTTTTGTTGTTGAGATAGGATTAGAGTTGTAGGATAGTAGGACTCCAAGTGCAGCCTGACTAATATATCCTAACTCTTATACTCAATACCTCAACAAACGAAGACAAGCATGCGGATTGCCTTCTTCGTGACTACATCCAACTATGTTGCAAAGTGTTGCCAAATTGCCCCAAGTGTATAGTTGAGTGGTAGGGGAAAGTTGAAGAAAATGTGGGAAGAATTAGAAAAATTGAATTAATTAACGATTCATGTAAATAAGTGAATGATGAGTGGT
This sequence comes from Leucoraja erinaceus, assembly GCF_028641065.1. Taxonomy (NCBI): domain Eukaryota; kingdom Metazoa; phylum Chordata; class Chondrichthyes; order Rajiformes; family Rajidae; genus Leucoraja; species Leucoraja erinaceus. The sequence continues at coordinate 3,523,250 of NC_073383.1, forward strand.
TGACTCCATGGGCCAAAGGGTCTGTTTCTGTTTTGCTGAAAATAGATAATAAAATCATGTAGTGTTAAAAATATATATCAAATTAAGAAATATATCAAATAATAGAGCCTCGATATTTTCAATAATTGAATTTGGGGTAGGGTCACAAACTGAGTGTCACTTGTCCATGTTCTCCAGCGATGCCGCATGATCCGCTGGCTTGCTCTCTTTTTTTTAAATGTTTTATTTTAAGTTCTCTTCCCCTCTGGAAAAGTGACAAATATTACATTTTTCCAGTAAAAGCTCCCAATTATCCTTGCCTAATTTTAGTCTCAATTGAAATTGATAGAATTTGTTTCCTGTCAAGTGAGTTGGGTTGAATTATCCCCACCTATGCTGATGAAGACTTACATAAAGAAAATGCAGTCTTCCTCACGTGCTGCTTTCCAGAGTTCTAGACGTGCGTGGCCAGAACTTTTTTCTAAAATCATCAATCATTCTATTTTGATTGGATATATTAATTAATATTGGATATTAAACATTTTAAATACCTTATAATTTCCAAACTATTAACCTTTTAATCCAAACATCATAATAAAAACATAACATTGCCTTCAGGATGATGAGATCTCAATGGTCTGAGTTGGCACGGCTGTAAATAACAGCCCAGTTGCATTGGTCCAGTCCCCAAAATGTGTTACAAGAGCATAGTGTTTGGTTTGCTGGCCACGTAATTATCAGAACTCCACCTGCAGACACTGCGACAACTGGTTCAGGAGTGGTTTCCTTCCCTAAGTTGGCAATATTAAGAGCCTTAAACGGCAATGTTAATGATTTTTAAAATATAGTTTTCTCATGTTACGGGTGCTGATAGCAAAGTTAACATTTATTGCCTGTCCTTAATTGTTCCTTTGGCCTGGGCTGAGTGGTTCCTGGGCAGGTTCAACCAGCAGTTATGAATCTGCAATGTGGTGGCACTGTAGAGAGCTGTGAAAGCTGCTGCCTCGCATCACCAGAGACCTGGGTGCTATTAGTGTGGAGTTTGCACGTTCTGTCTGAAACGTCAGGGGTTGCCTTCGGGTGCTAACCAAAGACTTGTGGGTTTGTAAGTTAACTGACCACTAAATTGCCTTGTTTGTAGGAAGTGGATGGGAAAGTGGAATAACACAGAACCAGTGTGATTGCTGTAACTCCAGACTTACTAGACTACTTACTGTTTACATACACTATAAACCCACTGACTCCCATGGCTATCTGGACTACACTTCTTCCCACCCTGCTTCCTGTAAGGACTCCATCCCCTACTCCCAATTCCTCCGTCTACGCCGTATCTGCTCCACGGATGAGGCGTTCCACACCAGGACATCTGAAATGTCCTCACTATTCAGGGAACGGGGGTTCCCCTCCTCCACCATAAATGAGGCTCGCACCAGGGTCTCTTCCATACCCCGCAACACTGCTCTCTCTCCCCATCCCCGCACTCGCAACAAGGGCCGAGTCCCCCTAGTCCTCACCTTTCACCCCACCAGCCATCACATACAAAAAATAATCCTCCGTCAGTTTCGCCACCTCCAACGTGACCCCACTACTGGCCACATCTTCCCATCTCCCCCCATATCTGCCTTCCGCAAAGACCGCTCCCTCCATAACTCCCTTGTCAATTCTTCCCTTCCCTCTCGGTCCACCCCCTCCCCGGGCACTTTCCCTTGCGGCCGCAGCAGATGCAACACTTGTCCCTTTACCTCCCCCCTCAACTCCTTTCAGGGACCCAAGCAATCGTTCCAGGTGCGACAGAGGTTTACCTGCATCTCTTCCAACCTCATCTATTGCGTCCGCTGCTCTAGATGTCAGCAGATCTATATCGGTGAGACCAAGCGGAGGTTGGGCGATCGTTTCGCCGAACACCTCCGCTCGGTCCGCAATAACCTAGCTGACCTCCCGGTGGCTCAGCACTTCAACTCCCCCTCCCACTCCGTCTCCGACCTCTCTGTCCTGGGTCTCCTCCATGGCCACAGCGAGCAGCACCGGAAATTGGAGGAACAGCACCTCATATTCCGTTTGGGGAGTCTGCACCCCGGGGGCATGAACATCGACTTCTCCCAATTCTGTTAGTCCTTGCTGTCTCCTCCCCTTCCTCAGCTCCCCTGCTGTCTCCTCCCACCCTCCAGCCTTCCGGCTACTCCTCCTTTTCCCTTTCTTGTCCCCACCCACCCCCACCCCTGATCAGTCTGAAGAAGGGTTTCGGCCCGAAACGTTGCCTATTTCCTTCGCTCCATAGATGCTGCTGCACCCGCTGAGTTTCTCCAGCTTTTCTGTGTAACCTTTACTAGACTACGTGTTTATTCTGTCATAGAACACATTGAAATGCTGTTTAAAGTATTCTTAGCAAAGTAGTCTTCTTTTTATGAAAGGCTTTGAAAGAAGATTTCCCTTTAAGCCATGTGATTTCCCCATTCACAAATCAAGAAAGAAGGGAAGGGATGCTTCTGAATCTTCTGATACCATTTGTGCTAACAGTTGGAACGGGGAGCAAAGGTTAGTTGCTATGATTTTTTAATAGTAAAATATATTTTTGTGCGGTTTACCACTGTAAACTAAGATTCACAGTCGTTGTGATTGAACAAATAAGCCGATCTTCCAGCAGAAGGAAATTAGTTTGACGGCAGAAAGACAAGTAAAGGGAAAGTAGGCTACAGCTTTCCTTAAATGTATTGTTTAAATTTCTATTTATCAACTTAATGATATGTTGGTGCTTGCAGATTTTATAATATGAATGGTGATATTATTCTCTCATTTTATAAATGACATGAATATTCCTTTCTGTTATAGATAGCCCTAACTTGGAGAAACTTGAGATTTTCCTGCTGTTACAGACTGTAATCAATATTCTTCTCCCACCGCGAATCATTAGTACTTCCCGTAGCAAAAACTTCATGCTGGAGAACTCTCCAGCACACTGTTCAACTCCAGGGGATGCCGGGAAGGACCTGCGACGGGAAGGATTAACAGAATCTACAAGCCAGGCAGCCTACTTGGGTAATGCGGGAGAGCAGTTTGTTTTAGTTGTTTGGTAACAAACGATGTGTTTTAAGTCGACTTTATCTCTACCTATTGTTTGTCAAATTGTGGTGGTGATTGGCAAATTCAGGTTTCAATACCACTGAGATATTTTCACAATTGAAGTTAATTTGACTTTAATTGGCTTGGTATAAATGTAAATTGTCCCCAGTGTGTGTAGGATATAGTGACTGTGCTTTGGTTGGTTGGTCGAAGGGCCTTGTTTCCATGTTGTATCTCTTAAAAAAACTAAAACAAAAAAATGTATATACAGTTGGATCAGACCTTACCTGTGTATTGCTGGGTGTCATTTTCTGTTGATTCATGGAATATAACTATTCATTTAATTTTATTACTTTTTAAGTATGTAACAGTCATATTTATTTATTCTGTGTTTAACCCAGTTATTTTTTGCTTGTTTTTTTTTTATTATCCTGCTTATGTTAGCATTAAAGGTTATCCTTGTGTGCTTTGAACATCATTTGGGAAGCCAGTGGTACAAGCTCAGTTTGCAAGTTAAAGAAATGGCACTGCGGAAGGTTGGAGGTCTGGCCATGTGGGATTTCATAGATTTTATAGTGAGAACACGAATCCCCATCTTTATTCTTCTGCGTCCTTTTATCCAATGCAAGGTAAAAAATAATTACACCTGCCCTGTTTTTGTCATTTTTGAATTTGTGATGATTGCATTAAATCTGCGTACTGTTTGACCTCGACCAATCCGTCCTTTCATTTTGAAGAGCCCCTTCAGTCCTGAGTTTCCATTCAAGCTCAATTGCCTATTGCTAAAAGCAAAACCGATTGGGCGTAGTGCAACTAGCCAGCGACTTAGAATGTAATTCTTGGTTTAATTTTGATTCAAAGTAATGTTCCATCATATAGATGGAAGTGGCTAGTAAATGATTCAATTAAATCAGCTGAAAATAGAAATTTATAATCAAACTGATTTTAATTTTACAGCACATAGTTTTCTTTATCTTCTAAAATATTTTCTTGTTCTTGGATTCTGCTCGAGTCATGCTGTCACAGAGCACAGAAGTTAAGCCCCATGGCCCACAAGGTCTATGTCAACCATCAAATCCCCATCTATATAAATGCCACAGGCTCTTGGTCAGTAGCCTTTTACAGCTTGACAGTGCTTGTCTCAATATTTCTTAAGTGTTGTGAGAGTACCTGACTCCAACATCTACTCAGGCATTTTGTTCCAGATTCTACCACGCTCTTTGTGGAAAAAGTTCTTCCTCAGGTCACCTCCAACTCCTCGTCCTAAACCTATGTCTTCTGATTTAAGATGCCTCTGCTTCATTAGGTAAATTATTCGTAAATCGGAACAAAATGTCATATTTAATAATCATTAAGATATACGTTTGGTGTCATTGCACCTAAATGGTTCAACTTGATTTTTAAAGTTTCCTTTTTGGTTTAGAAATGTATTTGTATCCGTGGCAGATTGTCGCTCCCTTCAGTTTCCCAGGGGGTCGGGATGGGACTAGAGTTTGGAGGGAAAGGGGGGGGGGGTGGGGGGGAGGGGGGGGGAGGGTGGGGGGTGACTTAGTACGGGAGACAAGTGTACTGACTGTGTGGGCAGACAGTTTAGTAGTGATTGCCCATGGGGTTCACTGTCGAGGACTTCATAATGCAGGGAGCATTATAAACAGTGGAGCGATTAACGCTGGAAAGAGGGGAGACCTCTCTGAGTTGGACCCAGGAAACTGAAGCAGGAATTTACTTGAGGTTATTAACGACAGATAAATGGATGGGAAGGGTTTTGAGGGCTATGGGCCACATACAGGTAAATAGGACCACCCCAAGACGCCAACTTGGACGGCACGGCCAAGCTGGGCTGGTGGACCTGTTTCTGTGTTGTACAGCACCATGACTAAGGCCTATCCAGTGGGATTGACATGTTTTGTATTTTTCCTTTCTAATGATGCAGTGTATTTTGGTGACTATTGCACACTGCAGACCAGAAGCGCCTTCAATACCCAGAGAGAAGGGATGGGCGGGTTAGGTGAGCAGGAGAGTGGGGTTGTTTGCAGTTGCAGAGGGAGTGGGCAAGGGCGGTACAGTTCCCAGTCTCAGCTCCTGATCTAACGAGCGTGTGGACGTGGACAGGTGGCTTGGTTGGCGGTGGCCCATGGTGTGGCAGAGCCGGCGTGCCCGCTGACTCCCATCCCTCCCCCCCCCCCCCATGTCCGGTGGAGATGCTGCCTCACAGTGACAAGACACTCGGGTTTGATCCTGACTTTGGCTAACATCACCAAACATTGCAACTGGAGTCTGGAGCCTGTAAACCTGCCTATCCTTAACAACATTGGTTCGAAATGTAAGTGCAATATATGGTGAGAGCTTGGTCTATTTGTTTACTGAGATGAGTCATAAAAGATTGATTGCCGATAAGCCTCCAGCCAAATCAGCAGGTACATCGACTGCAGTTAGACACAAAAAGCTGGAGTAATCCAGCAGATCCAACATCATCTCTGGAGAAAAGGAATAGGTGACGTTTCGGGTCGAGACCCTTCTTCAGTCACCAATTCCTTTTCTACAGAGGTGCTGTCTGACTAGCTGAGATACTCCAGCTTTTTGTGTCTATCTTTGGTTTAAACCAGTATTTATTCCTTCCTATAAATAGACTGCAGTATTCATTTCCTTCTAGGATAACGCACTGTCGGTTATATCAAAGTTAAGGGGCTGTCCCACTTAGGCGATTTTTTAGGCGACAACAGGAGACCATGCAGTCACCACAAGTTCGCCGGTGGTTGCCATGGTGTCGCCTGCAAGGTCGTGAGTAGTTTCCTCAGTGTTGCGACAAGTCGGAACGTCATTTTGGTTGCCGCTAATGTTGAAAAATTAGCGTAGACTTTTTTTTTACCCCATGGTCTTCACGTAGGTGCTAGTAGGTGGTAGTAGATCGCCAGGATGATGTAGGTGGTTCCCACCTGTCGTTGGTTATCGATGGTGCTGACCAGTGAATTTGATTGGCCTCCCTGTGTCTTCGTCTCCTGAAACAGGTCAGGGGTGATTCTTGTGAAGTTTCTAAAAGAATCGTGATCTTTGTGCTGTAGTCATCAGGTTTTCATACTGGCTCAACATGTGTACTCTGGAACAAGGTCCTCACTCACACAGACCTCTTCTTGGGCTTTTTCTTCACCATTCTTCTTGTCCTTCTGCCTTGTGGATTTATAAGCATGAGGGTTGCTGCAAACAGCAGGGATTCTTCTTCTTGTGAGAGCAATGCCCTCCGATGTTTCTTCATGGCTAACATGACTCAAAATGATAGGAAACCCCACCCTACAAACCCTTTAAAAGTAAAATAGGATGATGTCATTCTTTTGGAGGTCAAAATAGGGTTCATTGGCCTACAGTTGACTCTTACAGGGTCGTAGCATGACCTCGGTTGTCGAAGGTGTGGTCATAGGTGTGTTGAAGGTGGATGTCTTAACTCGCCACCATTGGGTTGTCGGGAACTAGGTTGTAGGTCGTCGTAGCTTGTTGTCGACTATGTTGTAGGTTGTTGTAGCTTGCCGTAGGCATAGTCGTAGGATGGGGTCCACTCGCTGTTTTTTCGGCGACCTGACCAGAATATGACAGTCGCCTAATAAATCGCCTAAGTGGGACAGGCCCATCACGGTGTCTTTTTCAGGAAAAATAAAGACTAGATTCTCATGCTTCTCAATCAGTGACTAGCTGTAGAGATCTGTGGGGAAATGGGTAATAACATTGCCTGACTACACCTGCATTGGTCAATGGCAATAGACAATAGGGGCAGGAGTAGGAGTAGGCCATTCGGCCCTTCGAGCCAGCACCGCCATTCACTGTGATCATGGTTGATCATCCACAATCAGTACCCCGTTCCTGCCTTCTCCCCACATCCCTTGACTCCGCTATCTTTAAGAGCTCTATCTAATGCTCTCTTGAAAGCATCCAGAGAATCGGCCTTCTGAGGCAGAGAGTTCCACAGATTCACAAATCTCTGGGTGAAGAAATTGTTCCTCCTCTCCATTCTAAATGGCCTACCCCTTATTCTTAAACTGTGGTCCCTGCTTCTGGACTCCCCCAGCATCGGGAACATGTTTCCTGCCTCTAGCGGGTCCAATCCCTTAATAATCTTATATGTTTCTATAAGATCCCCTCTCATCCTAAATTCCAGTGTATACAAGCCCAGTCGCTCCATTCTTTCAACATAAGCCATCCCGGGAATTAACCTCGTGAACCTATGCTGCACTCCTGCATATCCTGTTATCCCATGGGAAGAACATAACAAATGAGGAGAAATACAATAGGGATGGAATAAAAATATAGGCAATTTGTAATTCTTCTTTTCTTTGGGTTTCTTCTAGCTATTAAGTCATCCAGCAGAAAACCATGAGGAAGTAACTGCTCGGCATCATATTATAGACCAGTTGGAGCGTAGGTTTATTCCAAGGCCACTCAGCAAAAACTCACTTGTCTCTGAGTTTAACAACGAATTAAAAATTTTGAAGGAGGCAGTACATAGTGGATCAGGTAATGGTAATCTCAGCACACAAATTTAGTTTCTTGTAAATTACTGTACTTCATGAATAAAATTAAGTCTGTTCATAATACACGTAACCTAACTTTATGACCAGAGACTAGAGAATATTTGCAAATATAATGTTAAGATAGTTTGGTTGATTGCCTTGGGCTGAATGAACAAATATTCAACTGTTACCCATGTTTATGCATCGATTTCAATTCTGTAATATTACACTCCAGGAGGTCCTACAGCTGTTGCACAGGACAAACTTCCACTCGGAAGGGCAGGTCCTAGTAGGCTGAATTCCGCAGGCTGTATTCTGCGAGCTGCTGCATTTTATGTCACCAGGGAAAGTTATTCCTTTGCCACCTCAGTTTTATAAAAGCTTGTAAATTTGGCAATCCAGATATTTGTTCATTGCTTAAGAAAAGCTTAATTTACAGCTGCAAATTCACAATTGAGGAAGTGTAAAAGGTCAAATACTAGGAAAACTGGCAGGCATCACACAATATCCACAGACCATAGCAATGTGATTACAGTTGACCATTGCTAACTGCCTCAGCTTGCTCAGCTAAAGTGTCCCAAATTTGTCTATTGTGAATGTGCAATAAAGAGACAGCCAGATCAGTGAATGCCAAGCTGAAACATTCTCTTAACAGTTATGTCCATGCCACATTCTCATGTACCATTTGAATATCACTTAACGTGCTATTTATTTATGTTTGATACTGGTTGATCAACTATTAGTTGATGGTTCAATCACCATGACCTACACTGACATCTACTTCCCAGTGACTAGCATTTGCCGCTTCAATGTCATGATTCTAGTCACTGATAGCTATCATAAGATTGCCTTGAAAACCCCACCAGAATGAGCAACTTTCTATTACTATGGTTTTGACGTGCGAACCTCTCAAAAGGTGCATGTGTGGCAAAAACTTCAATTTAACCCAAGTGAAATGAAGGGATGCGTGAATACATTGGGAGAGCAGTGCAATTGTACAAGGGAGCTCAGGTGAGTAGTGAATACAGCAGATGTTGACAAGTAATGTTCTTAACATACGATCTGGGCAAGATAACTGTTACAAGTCATTGAATTGTGTTTGCTTTGATTTCTTAAGTTATGGTTTAATCTCCTGATTTTTAGGGGGTTATGTAGATACATTGAGCTTTTGTCTTTTACCCATGCATCCACATGTTGCCAGGTGACAATATGTCATTATATTTTCCATTAAATATGTTCAATATCCCACTTGAACTGCGAACGTGCTTCTGGACCATTGCACACAAGGGGTGTTTAATGGTAAATTATGTTTTCCAGCTTTCCAAATTCACGTCTTATTTTGCACAAAAAAGTTCCCTTTCCACTTCAAAGAGACTGCAGAATTGTCCACATGTCTTTTAGTTGCTCTGCATTTGTATAATCCACTTCTACAATGGAAATCAAAAAACTAAGGATTAACACCCATCTGTCCATCAACTCAAGGCAGTTAATATGACATACAATATTAGAATGTAATCTATATGTCTATATGATAGTAACTATTATGCATTTAGGTTTATTGTTAAATATCTAATTATTAAAATAATGAAATAATGCTTAAGCTCCACCAAGTCTATTTTTGCAGTATTCCCAGAATGCAGCTTAGGAAGCTCTGTAATATCACAAACTCTTCACATGCACTGCTTTTAAGATACATATTCATTTTTTTAACCATTTTATCAAATTTCATTGCCTTACAAATTGCACATCATCGTGCATCCTCTGCATTGAGAGCTTGATAGTGCAAGCCACTGGCCTGTGCTCAACTGCTATCCTTGTACTTTCTGATTAGGTGGTGAGTGAAATTAACATTTCTTGGGTGGTTTCTAACTGCTTAGCTAAGAACTAAATAAACTTGCCCAAATATAATAAGTAGTAACATAGCCTGATGGTTTGGGCTCAAATCACATTTGTGTCCCCAGGATATCCCCGTAACCTTGAAGCACCTAATCCTGTCCTTGTCTGCAAACTGGCAATATTTCGAGCTTTCCACCACCCTCTCAAGAAGATTTGCATTTTATCAATATTATCTGCTGACTACAATTATTGTGCAAGACTCTTGTTACTCCTTGCAGTTGATGAAAGTACTAAGACTCTAATCAGAAACTTGCAGTGCCATATTTGTCTCTCATAACTTGTTCATTATATCTTTGCAGCATACCAAGGCAAACCTTCCATCAGCACTGTGGGAACTTCCACATCAGCTTACCGCTTGAGTCTGGCCACCATGTCTCGTTCAAACACGGGGACAGGCACTGTGTGGGAGCAGGACAGCCAACCTTCTCATCAGGCCTCTCAGGACACACTAAGCAGGACTGATGAGGAGGATGGTGAAAGTGAGCATTTGTCATTAACAGAGCTTCAGTTCAACTTGCATGTTAATTGCTTCTAGCAGACTGCACATGTCAATTTATTCATCCTTTGCATTTTATTTCTCCATTTCAATGGTGATCATTTAGAGCAATGAAAATAGCATGAGCTGCAGGTTATATATTTGATACATTACAAGGTCTAAGTTGAATTGTCTTTGAATGGTGCCTGTTAGAATGTTGAATGCACATTTGTATTTTACAATATTTCCATTCTTTAAATTACTTTCAATAAAATTATTAAACCCTCACATTTACACAGGCAATTCCAATTCAAATTAATTCATCGTCATGCACATACAGATCATGATGATTAATATTGGACCATTTTACACTTTAGTAAATTTAGTTAGGACGTATTTGGCTCTTTGTCAAAAATATAGTATGTTTTCTGATTTTTGATTTGAACAAAGCTTCCTGCTTTACCTTCTCCTGCTTTATTCCTCTGATAAACTGCATAAGTACAAGTGGTAGGATGCCGAGCCACAATGATCAGCTGTGCCCAGCGTGGATCTGCTGAAGTATCTGATCAAAAATATTGCTGCAAAAGCTGTGACATTTAATGCCAATGGAAGTTGTGGATACCTTCCTGTTGCAGGCACCCATGCCCCCCCCCCCCCCCCCCCCCCCCCCCCCCCCCCCACACCCCCCTCAAATATTTGTCAGCTTGATGCAGCATTGCCTGTGTTATATTACTGCTTTGACACATTATCTCCAGACCAGTAAGTGAAAAAATGGGAATTTCTTCTCTTGTCCTTTCCAGAGTGAGTTTAGCAGAAGTTTCTTCTCAGAAGTCGATCATGAATTGCAACAGTATTAAAATTGACCAGAAAACTCATCAAAGTAAACTAGCAGACTAAAAGGATAAACCTATAACTAACAAATATGTACTGGGTGAACTTTTAAATAATTCTAGCAATGGGCATGAGCTTTCATGTTGCACAATTTGCTGGATGAGTTTATTATTTGGAATAGTGGCTTGAAATGCGCTTTTTCACAAATTATTATTATTATTATTATTAAACTTTATTTCACACGCAAGGTCCAGACAAGAGACAACATTACATAAAATACATTGCATATAAAAACACCATCAAATACTTATAAAAGCTTAGTATATTATTTATAAAAGCATCATAAATTATATACAAAAACACAATACATGATTTCAAATCCAGAATAAAAAGAAAGATCGGTGTCAGCGATACCAGTATATCCACAACTGGGATTCATTAGCATTGCACCGGTTTTTCCAATGTTTTAATCAGCAGTTTAAATGCTGTGCAAGAAATGTTGCTGCCAATATGGATAATCAGATTACTTTTATGCCAGTAAAACAATGTCCTCAAACTCCAGTGATTTTATATCAAAAAATATAGGCTGGCTTGATATATGAATATTCAATATGGTTGGTAAAATCATCAGGTCTACATTAGCTCCCAGTGCAATCCCATTTCCCATTACTCACTTATATTCTCTCACATTGTTCTACCATCTACCTACACCAGAGATAATTGAGAGTAGCCAATCAACCTGCCAAACAGCAAGCCTTGAAGGATGTGGGGGATATTAGAGCACCCATGATAAATCCATGTGGTCATGAGGATAAGCAAACGCTACACAGACAGCACCAGGGAACAGAGCTACTGGAGTTGTGAGACAACTGCACGACCTACAACACTACTGAGCCAACCACTTCAATTCCACTGTGCCATCTATCACCACCTCTCCTCTTTACCAGATAGCAAAATAAACACACCTTACAAGGTTGAGGTAGAAAGTGGTTTTAGGCAGAATATGTTGGGTGTAGATATAAAGAAATAAATAATGTTGGATACTTTTTCATATTTTCTCTCTACCCACCACTGTAGTCTCATTCTCCCAACACATAATTAAAATGGAGACACAAGAGATTGCAGACGCTGGAATCTTGAGCAAACCACAAATTGCTGGAGGAACTCAGCAGGTCAGGCAGCATTTGGGGAGGGAATGACATGCAACATTTCAGGTCAGGACCCTTCTTCAGACTGGAACTGAAAGAATTCCTGGCCATTCCCTTCCCAGATCATGTAAATTGTGAATTAAAGTCTACTGTTCCCATCACAGTGGATTTTCAACCACATAAAGATTATCTGATTATCCATATTGGCAGCAACATTTCTTGCACAGCATTTAAACATTGAAAAGGATTTAAACTTTTACACCTGAAATTTACATTTGCTATATTTGAAATAAAGGATGTTATACAAAAGAGAATTTAGTTCTCACATTTAGCACCATATTGGATCACCAAATTGACAACTGCATCAGTGCACAGAAAAGGCAATTTAAACTTTACTTTTAGAGTACAAAAGAATCTTGTAACTATACTTTCGTAACTTCTAAAGGCTCATCACAGAAGTACTTAAACTGCTTTAATTGGGTTCCAGCATGTCCCATGTCAGCTTTACCATTTTAACCACTGTCATTGATGCATCATAACACTTATTAATATAAAAAAGAGTTTACATCAGTTCTCCTTTCTGTCTTGCAGATGACACCGTAAGCATGCCTAGCGTAGTTAGTGAACAAGAAGCTTATCTAGCTAGCAGCAGTCGAGGGCGCCGGCGATTTTCCAGCCACATCTCCACCATGTCTGCTCCTCATCCTGATTCAGGAATTAGAATTTTGCCTTGCCACAGGTAATAGAACGTAATTTTCTGCTAGCTGCAAAGATAATATAATGAAATGTTCTATATATTATTATTAAATTTTATGTGCTGTCTCTAAAATTTAGAATTTGAAGAATGGCAATGGAAATATCATTGTTTGTTTAAATGTGTTCCGACAAGTTTCCTTCATCTCCAGAGATGTTGAATTGACTCTTAACAGTATTAACCAATATCAACAAAATAAGTGGTAGACAAAAATGCTAGAGAAACTCAACAGGTGTGGCCGCATCTATGGAGCGAAGGAAATAGGCGACGCTTCTGAAGAAGGGTCACATAGAAACATAGAAATTAGGTGCAGGAGTAGGCCATTCGGCCCTTCGAGCCTGCACCGCCATTCAATATGATCATGGCTGATCATCCAACTCAGTATCCCGTACCTGCCTTCTCTCCATACCCTCTGATCCCCTTAGCCACAAGGGCCACATCTAACTCCCTCTTAAATATAGCCAATGAACTGGCCTTGACTACCCTCTGCGGCAGAGAGTTCCAGAGATTCACCACTCTCTGTGTGAAAAAAGTTCTTCTCATCTCGGTTTTAAAGGATTTCCCCCTTATCCTTAAGCTGTGACCCCTTGTCCTGGACTTCCCCAACATCGGGAGCAATCTTCCAGCATCTAGCCTGTCCAACCCCTTAAGAATTTTGTAAGTTTCTATAAGATCCCCCTCTCAATCTCCTAAATTCTAGAGAGTATAAACCAAGTCTATCCAGTCTTTCTTCATAAGACAGTCCTGACATCCCAGGAATCAGTCTGGTGAACCTTCTCTGCGCTCCCTCTATGGCAATAATGTCCTTCCTCAGATTTGGAGACCAAAACTGTACGCAATACTCCAGGTGTGGTCTCACCAAGACCCTGTACAACTGCAGTAGAACCTCCCTGCTCCTATGCTCAAATCCTTTTGCTATGAAAGCTAACATATCATTCGCTTTCTTCACTGCCTGCTGCACCTGCATGCCTACTTTCAATGACTGGTGTACCATGACACCCAGGTCTCGCTGCATCTCCCCTTTTCCTAGTCGGCCACCATTTAGATAATAGTCTGCTTTCCTGTTTTTGCCACCAAAATGGATAACCTCTCATTTATCCACATTATACTGCATCTGCCAAACATTTGCCCACTCACCCAGCCTATCCAAGTCACCTTGCAGTCTCCTAGCATCCTCCTCACAGCTAACACTGCCCCCCCAGCTTAGTGTCATCCCCAAACTTGGAGATATTGCCTTCAATTTCCTCATCCAGATCATTAATATATATTGTAAATAGCTGGGGTCCCAGCACTGAGCCTTGCGGTACCCCACTAGTCACTGCCTGCCATTGTGAAAAGGACCCGTTTACTCCTACTCTTTGCTTCCTGTTTGCCAGCCAGCTCTCTATCCACATCAATACTGAACCCCCAATGCCATGTACTTTAAGTTTGTATACTAATGTCTTATGTGGGACCTTGTCGAAAGCCTTCTGGAAGTCCAGATACACCAAATCCACTGGTTCTCCCCTATCCACGCTACTAGTTACATCCTCGAGAAATTCTATAAGATTCGTCAGACATGATTTACCTTTCGTAAATCCATGCTGACTTTGTCCAATGATTTCACCACTTGCCAAATGTGCTGCTATCCCATCTTTAATAACTGACTCTAGCAGTTTCCCCACTACCGATGTTAGACTAACTGGTCTGTAATTCCCTGTTTTCTCTCTCCCTCCCTTCTTAAAAAGTGGGGTTACGTTTGCTACCCGCCAATCCTCAGGAACTACTCCAGAATCTAAAGAGTTTTGAAAGATTATTACTAATGCATCCACTATTTCTGGAGCTACTTCCTTAAGTACTCTGGGATGCAGCCTATCTGGCCCTGGGGATTTATCGGCCTTTAATCCATTCAATTTACCCAACACCACTTCCCGGCTAACCTGGATTTCACTCAATTCCTCCAACTCCTTTGACCCGCGGTCCCCTGCTATTTCCGGCAAATTATTTATGTCTTCCTTAGTGAAGACGGAACCAAAGTAGTTATTCAATTGGTCCACCATATCCTTGTTCCCCATGATCAACTCACCTGTTTCTGACTGCAAGGGACCTACATTTGTTTTAACTAATCTCTTTCTTTTCACATATCTATAAAAACTTTGGCAGTCAGTTTCTATGTTCCCTGCCAGTTTTCTTTCATAATCTATTTTTCCTTTCCTAATTAAGCCCTTTGTCCTCCTCTGCTGGTCTCTGAATTTCTCCCAGTCCTCCGGTATGCTGCTTTTTCTGGCTAATTTGTACGCATCATCTTTCGCTTTGATACTATCCCTGATTTCCCTTGTTATCCACGGATGAACTACCTTCCCTGATTTATTCTTTTGCCAAACTGGGACGAACAATTTTTGTAGTTCATCCATGCAGTCTTTAAATGTCTTCCATTGCATATCCACCATCAACCCTTTTAGAATTAATTGCCAGTCAATCTTGGCCAATTCGCGTCTCATACCCTCAAAGTTACCTTTCTTTAAGTTCAGAACCATTGTTTCTGAATTAACAATGTCACTCTCCATCCTAATGAAGAACTGAACCATATTATGGTCACTTTTGCCCAAGGGGGCACGTACAACAAGACTGCTAACTAACCCTTCCTCATTACTCAATACCCAGTCTAAAATAGCCTGCTCTCTCGTTGGTTCCTCTACATGTTGATTTAGATAACTATCCCGCATACATTCCAAGAAATCCTCTTCCTCAGCACCCCTGCCAATTTGATTCACCCAATCTATATGTAGATTGAAGTCACCCACTATAACTGTTTTGCCTTTGTCGCACGCATTTCTAATTTCCTGTTTGATACCATCTCCAACTTCACTACTACTGTTAGGTGGCCTGTACACAACACCCACCAGCGTTTTCTGCCCCTTAGTGTTTTGCAGCTCTACCCATACCGATTCCACATCCTCCAAACTAATGTCCTTCCTTTCCATTGCATTAATCTCCTCTCTAATCAGTAACGCTACCCCACCTCCTTTTCCTTTCTCTCTATCCCTCCTGAATATTGAATATCCCTGGATGTTCAGCTCCCAGCCTTGGTCACCCTGGAGCCATGTCTCCGTGATCCCAACTATATCATAGTCATTAATAGCTATCTGCACATTCAACTCACCCACCTTATTACGAATGCTCCTTGCATTGAGACACAAAGCCTTCAGGCTTGTTTTTTACAACACTCTTACCCCTTACACAATTATGTTGAAAAGTGGCCCTTTTTGATTTTTGCCCTGGTTTTGTCTGCTCGCCACTTTTACTTTTCACCTTGCTACCTATTGCTTCTACCCTCATTTTACACCCTTCGGTCTCTACGCTCACACATTTAAGAAACCCTTTCCCTTTAACTCCATCCTCCACTATCCCATTCGACACCCCACCCCCCTTATTCAGTTTAAAGCCACCCGTGTAGCAGTGGCAAACCTGCCTGCCAGAATGCTGGTCCCACATCTGTTAAGATGCAATCCGTCCCTTTTGTACAGTTCCCCCTTACCCCAAAACAGATCCCAGTGATCTAAGAATCTAAATCCCTGCCCCATGCACCAGTTCCTCAGCCACACGTTCAGGTCCCGTATCTCCCTGTTCCTGCTCTCGCCAGCACGGGGAACTGGAAGCAAACTGGAGATAACAACCCTGGAGGTCCTGCTTTTCAACATTTTTCCGAGCTCTCTAAAGTCACGCTGCAGAATATTCATCCCCTTCTTTCCGACATCGTTTGTGCCGACATGCACTACCACTTCCGGATGTTCACCTTCGCCCTTGAGGATTTTCTGCACTCTGTCCGTGACATCCTGGATCCTGGCACCGGGAAGGCAGCACACCATCCTCGCATCCCGTCTGTTGCCGCAGAAACCCCTGTCCGTACCTCTCACGATGGAGTCTCCCACTACAATGGCCTTGCCTGCCTTAGGCCTTTTTGGTTTTGGCTCAACAGCCCTATTCGCATCGCAAGCCAGTCCGCCGCTCACGTCTTCTGTCCCAACAGCTTCTAAGCGGATGAACCTGTTTACAAGAGGTACACCACCCGGGGACGTTGGCATTCCATGCTTCCCTCCCTTTCTCACTGTCTCCCACCTTCTCTCTTCCAGTACCTTAGGTGTAACAATCGTACTGTAGGACTTGTCGAGGAACGACTCCGTTTCTCGGACGAACCGGAGGTCATCCACTTGCTTCTCCAGTTCCCCAACACGGCCCTTCAGGAGCTCTACCTGGATGCACTTCTCGCATTTGTAGCAGCCAGAGGCACCAGCGGTGTCCTTGACCTCCCACATACTGCAAGCATCGCACTGAATCAGCTTGCCTGACATCTCCTTCTTTCGTCTCTCCCTCTCAAGCGTATTGCGTGGTCTCCTCTCCTCAGCCTCCTCGCCGAAGACTCTCGAGCCAAAGACTCACACTTTACTCACAGGGCACTTCCCTCACTCACTGCCGCTCGCTAAGAGCCGTCCTGCTTAAATTGACTGATCAATTGCCTGATTTACCAATTTACAAAGCAAATTCCTCAGTTTTCAACTGTTTTCACCCCTCTGACTCACTTCTCTCCTCCCACTTGGGCTAGAGCCAATCAGTCGTATCTCTTGCTAATCTGCTGCTGCTGCTGTTCCTCCCAAATCTACAGCAGTTACACAGAAAAGCTGGAGAAACTCAGCGGGTGCAGCAGCATCTATGGAGCGAAGGAAATAGGCAACGTTTCGGGCCGAAACCCTTCTTCAGAGTCGTATCTCTTGCTAATCTGCTGCTGCTGTTCCTCCCAAATCTACAGCAGTCCTCGACCCGAAACGTCACATATTTCCTTCGCTCCAGCATTTTTGTCTACCTTCGATTTTCCAGCATGTACAGTTCCTTCTTAAACATTTCTTCAACAAAATAAGTTATGCATCAATGGACTATATCTGGGAAATAATGTTGAATTGATAATATTCCAGTTATCGTTTATTACAGTGCAGATTGTAGTAATAGATACAAACATTTTTTATTTTATCTTAACTTGATGCAAATATATGCTTCTCATGCTTATTGCTCACTGCAGCAGCAATTGGAGTGATTTTTTGAGGTTATTAACATTTTGAATATGTTTATTTTTGAGAATGAAGAAGGTGAATTTAAAGAATGTTGTTTCTACCTGTATTACTAATTTAAGATTGATGTAACTTAGTAATAGAATGAATGTTGCATAACACAAACTAAACTTGACTGAATAAATTGAATGTTCATATTTCAGTTAGATTGTGGTTGGAAGCAGGATTGTACCAGCTCCATAAACTAAATTGATTTGTCCGTTTCCTGTGTTGTTCCAAAAGTATATGATTTCTTCATTAAAATGTAATTACATAATACGTATATTTACAACAATGTTATAATTTCTGTGATATACTTGCAAATAATTTGCAAAATTATACCAGCGAAATTCTAAATTGTTGAAATGCCACGTATCCAATCCATTGTTTTAAATCTTTTAAAAGCAGGAGATAAATAGAGAAAAAAAATGGTAAAACGAATCATACTATCTTATCTTAATTCACTCTGTCAGTGCAGCAGTACCATGAAATACCAACAAATTTTTTATTTCAAAATAGACTTTATTCAATTGATAAATATATACAATTCCTGAACCATTCAAACAAACAAAATTCATCCGACATTTTCGGAGACTATACAAGTTTTTTCCAGTACAATTTTTTACATTTGTCAAATTTCACCAAACAGTCCCCCACCCGTGCCACTCTGTGGCCCCTGTCCAAGTAATAAATATATACAATGTTTACACAGTGCGAAAATTCCATCTGACATTTTCATTTCCACAAAAAATGTCCCCCACCCGTGCCACTCATGTGGCCCCCTGGCGTGGGATACCTTCCCTTAATTTAATTTGAGGGGCGTCTCCACCATACCGTGCCCCCTATGTCCAGCAGCGGAAGGACCCTAGACTGTGGCCCTCCCCCACCGAGCCTTGGCGTTGGCTGCACCAAGCTTCAGCGAGTCCCTTAGCACGTACTCCTGCAGTCTGCAGTGGGCCAGTCGGCAACATTCCCTGACGGACATCTCGCTCTGCTGGGTGGTGAGCAACGCTCGGGCAGACCAAAGAGCATCTTTCACCGAGTTGATGACCCTCCAGCAGCACTCGATGTCAGTCTCTGAATGTGTCCCTGGGAACAGTCCAACAAATGCTGGCTATAAAGAATCTATACAGTGAAGAGAATAAATTTAATAAAATGCTGGCTATAAAGAGAAACATACCATTGTTCCCCGCCTTTCTTCTGGGCTGTATTAATATTAAGCTGCCATTACTGTGCCTACTTGCTATCTAATCAGTATTGTGACTGCAATTAACAATGCTACATTTCCCGGCTTGGAGGCCATCATCTGCAATTAGTGTCACTTCCCATTTTCTCCTTCAACATTTCATATATTGTTATGCTAATTAGATGTGGCAGAAATCTGATAAAATAATTATTGCATTTATTTACAGGTAGTTTTATCAATCAGTACAATCAACAAAATTATAATTAATATATGAAGACATATAACAAGAAATAGATCAAATCAATTATAAAATACTTGTTTCCAAGATTAATAAAATTAAAATTGAATGGAACTTTTTTTTAAATAAGATAATATTTTTGTCAACATTTTTTTTACATTTTGACTTTCCTTAAATTGCTTTGTTGTAATCTCAGCAATTCGTCCTTTGAAGAGTAGCTTTTTGGTTCAGAGAACAATACTGATGACATTTTAGAAGTTTTGAAATGCTATTGTCTATGCTTTCATCATATTTAGGTTTCTGAACAGATGCGACACATTCAGGTGGCTGCTAATTGCTTTAATGTGCTACTAAAAGCCAATCAGAACTAACATGAACTACCTCACCTACTGATGTTCACTTTCTCTAGGTTACCTCCACAGGATTGTTGTGATATAAAACTATATTTAACAATTTTCTTCTGTATTTTCATTTGCTGAAAAAATATGCAAAAATGATTTATATAACAAAGTGAACGGCATTCTAGCTGCTATAAATATATTCTATATTCTGAAGAATTCACAATTGTCACATTTATTTTTCAGATATACTAAACTTGATTGCTTTAAGTTGCAAAATAGGTTTTTGCTTTCTCCAGCTACCCATCTTTCCTGTACAGAGAGCTCGAAAAATGTTTTTCTTTTCTTGCAGATTATTACAAAGTGGAATGTATTTACTTTTTTTTCATGTATTTTGAAAATTAATATAATTGTATCTTCTAATCCCTACACCAGTATACAATTAATTTAATTTTTCTGAATCTATGTTAAATAAATGCGGTTGAACAGCATGTCATGTTGTGAACTGCCTTATTTGTGGACAAGACATGCATAATGTCCCTAAATACTCGTCTCCCTGCAGTGAACCTAATGTCCTCGATGAATCCCAGGGGCTGGCTGCTGAGATTAACCTTTCTAGGTACAGTGTAATGTTGTATTTATGTTAACATGTGTGCTGGGAATCACAACAAACACTTTCCTTATCATTTAACAAGTATTGTTCTTTAATTATCATGTGACTTTTCCTCTCAAAAAACATACTTCCATTCACCTGTCTTTAACCTCATATTTTGTGTTTTGTGTTCTGTGGAACTGTTGTTTAATTAAAAGTCAGATCCCCTGTGAAGGTTCCCCATTACACTGATGTTATAAACTCATGGTCTCATAATGTTCATTTATTCCTATGTGTTGCCACTTTGTAAATTATCAAGTCTTTGATGGAAAATTGGATGGCAAAGGTGGACATGTAGCTTAACCCACAAAATTATTGAGAGGTCTGGAACAATAAAGCCCCCATTTTGAATGACTAATCTGTCTACCATAATGTATGCACCCTAAGTGTTTTAAATTACACCAAGAGGCACTTAAGGATGTAAACATGAATTGAAATGGCCCCATAAGTTGCAGGGAAGCAAAAAAATAAGGAAACAGGAAATCTGACTAATGGGACTGCATCTCTTGAGCCATATCAGCCCAATAGTTTCTTTGAAAGACCTAAATACAATTTGAATGACAATAGACAATAGGTGCAGGAGTAGGCCATTTGGCCCTTTGAGCCAGCACTGCCATTCAATGTGATCATGGCCGATAATCCCCGTTCCTGCCTTCTACTCGTATCCCCTGACTCCGCTATCTTTACGAGCCCAATCTAGCTCATCGAGGGATACATCTCTGTGTCAGCACAAACTTGGCACAGGCAAGAAACATTTACTTAACTCACTGAACAGAACAAGATCTCACAGAACAGGTTCCCAGACACAGAACACATACCCACTTCACACTGGCACTCACAGAACACAGAACACAGACCCCACTCACAGAACACAGAACACAGACCCCGCTCACAGAACACAGAACACAGACCCCACTCACAGAACACAGAACACAGACCCCACTCACAGAACACAGAACACAGACCCCACTCACAGAACACAGAACACAGACCCCACTCACAGAACACAGAACCCACTCACAGAACACAGAACACAGACCCCGCTCACAGAACACAGACCCCGCTCACAGAACACAGACCCCACTCACAGAACACAGAACACAGACCCCGCTCGCAGAACACAGAATCTGCTCGCTACGCTCCTCAGCTTTATTCTCGCGGCCGATGATTGATAGCGGGAGCCGGAAGGGGCGTTGCCGTCCTGGTGAATAACAGACCAAAAACCTTTCTAATATTTCACCGATAGAACAAAACTTGGTGCGCTTGGAGCAGAGGAGAACGATTAGTAAGGTGGCTTAAAAACCCTAGCGATATAGGGTAGCGTTTTTGCGCAAATTTAAATACAATGCAAACCAGAAGTGGTCAAGATGAGAGTTTTAGTTATGGTATAGACGGTAAACAGCATGTATATCATCAATGTGATATTGTCGTGCTTAAAAATGCATGTCTCTATTGTGTGCACACTTTGCAGAAAGTAGTGGAAATGACTGAATAATAGTACGGATGTAAAACGTATGGGGTCATAGAGATGCACAGCTCCGAAGCAAGTCTTTCCGCCCATTTTATCCATGCTGATAAGTTGGGCTAGATCTATTTGTCTGCATTTGACCAATCTCCCTTAAACTCTCTCTATCTATCTATCTATCTATCTATCTATCTATCTATCTATCTATCTATCTATCTATCTATCTATCTATCTTTTGAAGGTCAGAATTTAATCTACTTCTATACCTTCCTCTGCCAGTTACTTCCAGATGAGGACATCTGAGTGAAAAAGTTACTTTGTGGTCACTCTTAATTTTTTCTCCTTTCATCTTACGCCTATGCCCTCTAGTTTGAACATCCGCTATCTTGGGAAGAATTCTCTACCCTGGGAAAATGTGAAAGATTGAGAGAAATTGACTTCCAATCTGATTTTCATACCAGCATACTGCAGTGTCATCAATAATCTAGCACAACATGTTACTAACACACCTCTTCCAGACATTTTTCTGTGCTAGTATTAATATTAACACATTTATCTAAGGATCTAACATTCTTTTCTGTTATCTTATTTTTCATGGATGTAGGCACAGCTTGCAAGGCCAGAATTTATTGCCCAATCTTAATTATTTTAGAGATTAAGATGTTGAGCTATATATTTAACTACTGAAATCCATGCAATGGAAGTATTTCACATTTGTTTTAGGCAGGGACTTTTGAAATTTTGACCCCATACCAATGCAATCCATGTTCCAGTCTAAATGTTTCTTAAATGTTGCGATAGTACCCGCCTCAACTACCTCCTCTGGCAGCTCCGTCCATACACAGCAATTGGCCCAGCGACAAACCCTGAGGTTCACTAGTCACAGGCTGAGAAATAACTTTTCACTATCACCCTCTGCTTCCTTCCATGAAGCCAATTCTCAATCAATTCTGCTATCTCTCCTTGGATCCCATGCAATCTAACCTTCCAAAGCAGCCTAACATGCGGAGGCCAGTCGAATGCTTGATTAAATCCATATGTACAATGACCACAACTCTGCCATCATCAACCTATTTGGTCATATCTGTAAAAAAAACTCAATCATATTCGTTAGACACGACCTCCCATGTACAAAACCATGCTGACTCTCCCTAATCAGCCTTTTCCCATCTAATTGCATGTATATTTTATGCCTCAGAATACTCTCTAGTAACTGCTCGACCACGTACGTCAGATTCACTGGCATATAGGCTCCCTGCAGCCCTTTTTGAATAGAGGTACAACATTTGGCACTTCTCTCAGTCTTCTTGCAGCTCACCAATATTTAATGACGACTCTTCATAGAGTCATACAGAGTGGAAATTGGCTCTTTGGCCCAACTTGCCCACTCCGACCAACATGTCTCATCCATACTCGTCCCACCTGCCTGCGTTTGGCACATATACCTCTAAACCTATCTTATCCATGTACCTGTCTAAATGCTTCTTAGAGGTGGTGATAGTCCCTGCCACAACTACCTTCTGTGACAGCTTGTTCCATACACCTACCACCCTTTGTGTAAAAATGGTTGCCCCTCATATTCCTATTAAATCTTTCCCCCCTTAATTTAAACTTTTGTCCTCTGGTTCTCGATTCCCCCACTCTGGGTAAAAGATTCAGTGCATTTACGCAATCTATTCCTCTCATGATTTTGTACACCTGTATCAAGCTCACCTATCATCCTCCTGAGCTCCAAGGAATAAATTCCGAGCTTGCTCAACATCGCTGTGTAGCTCAGGCCCTGGCAACATCCTCGTAAATTTTTTTAGCCCTCTTTCCATTTTAACATTAACTCCTACAACGGGGACCAAAACAGAACACAATACAGTTAACCCTTGTTTTAACAGATCCCATTATAACGGATTTTGGATATAGCGGATGGACCTGCCGACACTACCCCTAGCCTCTTACTGCCCCAGCTTCCAATGCCACCCCAGACTCACAAGGTGTGCAGCGAGCTCTTCTTCACCCAATACATGGAGCGGGTGACACGGTTGTTACTGCGAGGCCACTGACAGTTAATGCTCGGTCACCATGGGGCTCCCTCCCCTCCCATCTGCTGCTGTCTCTTCCTGTCGGTGTTGCCTTGTCCACTTCTGGCTCCTTCTTCCGTCACTCTGTCCACTCGGTCCCCCCTCCCCCAATCCTTCACCGCTGCCTCCACCCCAACCGGAGTCACCAACATACTCCACCTTGGAAGCGGCAGCAGGTGAGAGGGGAGGGATCCCCATGGTGACTGACCAGGGCAGCAGCCTGAAGAAAGCACTGTCCCCAGGGCCTACAACGTGAGCCACAAAACATCTATGTCACCGGACCATGCGGTGGGTGAAGAAGGGCTCGCTAATGCAGACCAGCAGCACCAACCCCTAGTATTAAGGTGAAACGACAAAAAGTGCTTGAGTAACTTAGCAGACTGAATCATTCTGAAGAAGGGTCCTGATGTCAGCTATCAATGCTGCCTGACCTGCTGAGTTACTCTAGCACTCTGTGCCCCTTTGTGTATTAACCAGAATCTGCAGTTTGCTGGTTTCAACTATATACCTAATGCAAAGAATTTCACTGTGACTTGTCACATGTGACAATAAAGCATTCATTCATTCAACACCTTACTCGGTTATAACGGACATCATTCCGCCCTATGGTCTGTTATGACAAGTGTTTACTCTACTACAAATGTGGCCTCACTAATGTCTTGTGTAACATGAGTGGGGTCCCAGGCCACTGCAGAGCTATGACTTGCTGATATTGCAGTGTCTTAGCAGCGCCTTTGTATACATGAGATTTCATGGTAATGGTGTGGTGTTGCAGCTTTATCAGATTGACCTCAGTTTTAGAGGTTCTGGCATGGTCCTCCCCTCACTGAACCTGAATTGATGCTGCAACATGATGGTAATCAGGGTAAAGGATATAACACAATGCACAATTTCAATCTAACGTGTTGCTCCTGGGATTGGTTAGCTGCAGCAAATTACTTTCATTATTTATTGTGCTGTAACTTCACAAGGTTGATGTGTCACTTTTTTGATCCGTTTCGCTAGGTTGATGCATATTTTCTGATGACAGGTACTGCTTCTGATGTATTTCTAATTGAACTAGATGGGGAATTCTGGTTTGATCATGAGTGTAGGCATGTGCTGCTGGTCGCTGTCACACATCAGTAAAACTACATTATCCAAGAAAATCCTACCGTCATTAGACCAGGTACTCATTAGTGCAAAAGAAAAAAATGGACTGAGTGTAGAAAATAAATGGAGTATAGTTTTTCAGTTGCAGAGAAAATGCAGATTTTTTAAAGTAAAAAGGCCATAATGAGGTTTGGTAGATCAGGAAATTCATCCCTAGCGTATGATCTTTCATTAGGCTAGCTCTAGCTATTATTCTTATAGCCTGGTGAATACCATCTTGAGGTCATTGCATAATTCGGCACAGGAACAGACTCTTTCAACTCTCTTTGTCCACGTCAACCCCAATGCCTATTTATGTAAATCCCATTTGCCTGGATTAATCTGTATTCAACTACACCTTTCCTAGCCAAAGCACCTCTTCAAATGCCTTTTAAATGTAGAAACTGTATCTGCCTTTACCACCTCACATCTTCACCACCCTCTGTGTGAAAAATATACCCCACAGATCTCCTTTCAATTTCTCCACTCTCATCTCAAATCTATGCCCTCTGGTTCTGGACTCAAAAATGTTATAGATCACATTTCAACCTCCAGTAAGAACACGTAAGCTCATTTTCAGTTTGAATATGAGCTTAGTCATAAAAGCAAGAAATTCTCTGCCTAGGCTATCTGCCCAATAGATGCAGTCACAATAACATGGGTGATTTCCTTGTGGCAATGGGTATAGAATATGTGCCAGTACTTACAAATATTATCTTTTCAATTAAGCAGAAATATGTCTTAAAATTAAAATTATTTCCAGCATTGGAATTTTGATGTCCCTATTATTCTTTTATTATTGCATAATATTTGAAATAAATTGCGCACACCATTGCCAGACATATTTTTATGAATCATCAGACTTTTGTGATCTCTATAGTTTTGGTTTCTGTTTTAGCAATTTTATATTCTGTGAAACATTGTACTATTTACGCAGGGTTTCTAAGTTTTAATAAAATCCATTTACAGATTATGAAGACAGTTAAAACCATGATTAATCTTGAATAAGTAATTACAAATGAACTTAATTTAATTAGCTGAAAAATAGATGCTAATTGTTTTAGTCTTTAATGCATGAACATCGAAATAAAACTTCTTCAGATGCACAGAATGCTTCACAATCCTGAAAAAATACACATAGTCCTGTAAATGAAGCTTTAATATCTAATAGGTGCTTTAATATCTAAACAATGTACATGCTTGAATTAAAAGGAATATTTGAGATTTCTCCAGTCAATTGGTCTTCAACATCAGCCTATAAATTAAACTGTAACGATGAAATCAATGTTAGATTAGAGCAGCTTATCATAAAAACATGAAGCAAGCCCTGCTAATATTTTCTACCATATAACATTTGTAATCTAATCTGCCTTTAATACGCTCAACAGGGTTGCAAGTGTACAGAGTGAACCTGGTCATCAGATTCTTCTCGCACAACAACCTTTGGGAAGGAAGAGAGGTCTAAGACAGGTAAGAGTGAATTTGGATCTTTCAACGCTGAAAAATAAAGAATTAACCACAAATAATATTTTGGAATGGACAGGTGGAAAATTATCTTGAAGTTTTTTAAAACATAAAGTGCAAGATTGTCATATTGAACATTTGTCTGTGACACTGATAGTCCATGTGCGTACCTCTGGAGGTACATCAATGTACCAGCCAAAATGCCAGCTGAGTTCATCAGGGGCCAATGATAAACTCCACCTTGCCTGCCAATTGTCAGTGCAGAAAGAGCCCCTTTACGCTTATGCCTTGTAATATTGGTCCTTCCAGATGATGAGAGGCCAGATTAATAGTGATTTGTGCATGCTTACTGTTGAGTGAATCAAACATACTTACTGATCTGGTGCAACAGTATTTATTGAGTAACGCATACAACACACTACAGCTTGTTACTTCTGCTGTATAGCAGCACTGACTGGTTGCTATAATATCAATAGTGTGGCAGTAGGCGGAGCTTATAATAATAGTACAGGTGCACAACCTTTTATCCGAAAGCCTTGGGACCAGACACTTTTCGTAATTCAGAATTTTTCGGTTTTCGGAATGGAAGATTTTTAGCGTAGATTTTAACGGCTGGCTCAGTGGTAGAGTGCTCGGCTCGTATCCGTAAGGTCGCGAGTTTGCGCCTCGATCCCGGCAGTTACTCGATCGCGAGTTTGAGTCTTCAATGTAGGTTTTTCTTGCAGAATAGGAGAGAATAGGGAGGGTTAGGCTGGGATCATTCTCTGCGAGATGATCTTAGTGCGGGAGACAAGTGTAGGAGAGGTGTACTGAGTGTGTGGGCAGAACTTTGGAAGTGATTGCCCACCATTCTCAAAAGCCGCTGTGTCTCCCTGTCCCTCCAACTCCAACGGCGACAAGTGGCAGTTCGCCCACAGCCCGAGCTGCGTCCCCTCATCCGCAACCCGGGTTCCTCTGGAGTTGGAGCGGGGCTGGGCTAGAGTTGCTGCTGGCTGTGAGTCTCTGGGATCTCCGTGCTTGCAGTCGGTGTCCCGTTGGTCCTGACGTCTCCGGTCACCCCCCTGGAATGGAGCTGAGACTGGGAACTGTACCGCCCTTGCCCCCTCCCTCTGCAACTGCAAACAACCCCACAGTTCCCAGTCTCAGCTCCTGTACAGGGGGGTGGCCGGAGACGTCACAGCCCGAGCCATCAGCTTCTGTCCCTACGGGGACAGCGGAGAGCGTGTTCCTCTGGAATTGGAACAGGGCTGGGCTGCTGCTGGCTGTGGGTCTCTGGGTTCTCCGTTCTTGCAGTGGGCCTGGGGGTCGGTGTCCCGTTGGTCCTGATGTCTCCGGTGACTGGCACTGGCTCCAACGTGAAGACAGTGCAAAGCCCCCGCGCTGGTGCAATGCGCGGGGAGCTGGAGAGGGGAGGGAAGGGGTCACACACATATGGCCGGGAAGCAGAGGGGTGTAGGTGGGGTAAACTGAAGGGAGCGACAATTTGCTGCTGCCTGCCCGCTGAGTTAAGAAGTTCCCACGCAAGACTCACGATACACAGTGTATCGTGTCTACCGTGGGAACTTTTTAACCTCAGCGGGCAGGCAGCAGCAGATTGTCAATTATTAACCCTCCCGCGAAATATACCCTCACCTTCTCTTTTATGAATGGGGATTTAGTTCCCCTTTCTTCGAGGACCGACCGGAGGTTCCGCTGTCACCTCTGCGGGCTGCCCTCCGTGAACGTTTTCAAGGACCTTTTTTCAAGGACTGAAAAAATGTCGCTCTTCGGAGGTTTTCGTTATTTGGATCTTCGGATAAAAGGTTGTGCACCTGTAGTAAGAAAAATAACCAATCTACGTCATTCCTTGTAAGAATAAAAAGTGAAACGCATCTACAATAAAGTGGTATATATGAATAAGCACATTACTGGGTGCTGACTGATTAATACAGTAACCGAAATGCTAATAACGCATACAGGGAAGTGCAGATGGTTCAAACAAAATCCCCGTATCTAAGGGGCGGCCTACAAACCCGTCCCGCGCGCGTACGGTACAGATCCTCATCTCCTCCCTTCACCGGCGTGAATGCTGGGGACCCGTGCGGCGGTGGCACTGGTGACCCGGGGGACACCAACCAATGGCAGAGCGTGAGGGAGGGGAAAGTCCGTCAGGAGGTGAATTGGACGCGGAGCATCAGGATACCAGACTGCAGGACGTGGTTCCTTCACAGGAAGGAAATGTTGGCGGTTGTGTTTGTAGATCCCTCCGTCGGCACTCATCACGTACGAGCGCGGGTCTTTTGCGAGACTGTGGATGAAATCCAAACGGCCATAGCCCTTGTTTGCTGGACTTATTGAAACATCGCTTTTGGGTATCGTGTTTCAGCTGGAGTTGTCCCTGTAGAGCAAGTGGTGAACGAACCTGTGTACGGCGAAATGGCACGACTGCTTTTGGATGACTGCATCGGATGTTATGCTTTGGAGCTGGTCGATTTCGAACCAGCCCGAATACGAGTCAACGAGAACCAGATATTATTTGCCACGCCACTCGAATATGTCAGTAGGAAGCGAGGACCAAGGCAGATGAGGAACAGGGTGTGAGAGCATTACTGTGAGCTGCACGTTTTCAAACGGCTGTTGTTCGCAGGTTGTTCGTGGCGCTCTTGATAGCATGTCAGCCAGATGCATGTCCTTGCCTTTTTTGTAGACTAAGGTAAAATCGAAGCATTGTAGCTGCATCATCATCCGTTGCAGGCGAGTAGGGGCAGCGTGAATGGGTTTGTTCAGAATGGTGACCAGCGGCTGGTGGTCTGTTTCAACAACCATGCGCTTCCCAAAAATAAAGTCCTTGAATTTTGTGCAGGCAAAAAACACGGCTAGTAATTCCTTTTCGGTCTGGGCATATCGCTGTTCAGTCTTAGACGGGGTACGTGAGGCGTAAGCATCAGGTCTGCAGTCTCCTTTGACGGAGGTCTGCAGGCGAGCAGCGCTGAGTCCATATTGGGAAGTATCACACGTGAGTGTCACCAGTAGGTTTAAATCAAAATAAGCGAGGGTAGGAGCACTGGACAATTGTAATTTAAGGATTTTGAACGCCCTCTGGTGTTGGGGGTACCGAGACCATGCAGTGTCCTTGTGAGTCAGTTGTCGTAGGGGGGCAGATATTTTGCTGTGATTGGGAATGAATTTCCCCAAGTAGTTAACCATTCCCAGGAATCTCTGCAAACTTGTCACGTCAGTGGGAGCTGGCATCTCGTTGATGGCAATGGTCTTGGAGGGGTCAGGTCTGAGGCCGTCACTGGTGAATACGTGACCGACATACTGGACCTCCTTGACGCAAAATCTGTATTTCAGAGGGTTCAGCTTGAGATGGATGTCTTTTGCATGGTCCAGTACTTTTTTCAATTTGGCATCATGTTCAGCCATGTCACGTCCAGCAACGTGGATATCATCGACAATGATGGCACAAGGATACCGCGTCAGTAATTGTTCCATTGTACGCTGGAATACTTTGCTGGCAGAGTTGATGCCAAAGGGGATTCGCAGAAATTTGTAACGGCCAAAGGGGGTTCCAAATGTGGTGAGATTGGATGAGTTGGGGTCCAACAGGATCTGCCAGAACGAACTTTTGGCATCTAGAATGGAAAACACAGAGGCACTGCCTAGCTGGGCAGCAACTTCCTCCACCGTGCACATCGGGTGGTGCGGGCGTTTGATCGCTGTGTTCAGGTCTCTGGGGGTTGATACAAATTTGGATTTCTTTGTTTTTCTGGTACAACAGTATTTATTCAGTAACGCATACAACACACGAGTAGGCGGGGCTTATAATAATAAAACACTACATTGGTTAGTAAGTAAAGTAACCAATCTACACTTAACATAGATCTCCCCACTTAGAGGTGAAATGACCCTGTATAAGAACAGTCAAATACAAATATCACATTGAAATCTGATGGTCGTGAGACAGGCAAGAATTTGCACAAAGAATCATTGAATGAGAATCATTATTGGAACAGATTAAAGAGAGGTTTAATTTACATTTGGCCACAGTTTATTGGCACCATAAAAGATGAAAAATAAACAGTGTTTAGGAAGGAACTGCAGGTGCTGTTTAAACCAAAGATTGACACAAAAATCTGGAGTAACTCAGCAGGTTACTTCAGAAGAAGTCTCGATCCGAAACGTCACCTATTCCTTTTCTCCAGAGATGCTGCCTGACCCGCTGCGTTACTCCAGCTTTGTGCGTCTATGTAAAAATAAACAGTGTCCTATATCCTGTTAGATTTGAACTTGCTAGACTAAAATGTGATTCCTTACAAGTTTTAAATAAGCTATAAATGTATTTCTTAATATTCCTTGCAGCCTCGGCGTGCTCTGCTTTCGCGTCCAAAGTTACAGACCGATGGAAGAGGACGGCAGGGAGCCCGGCTGTCCACAACCAGGCGATGCATCCAGCTAAAATCCAAGCCACTGGGTACGATCCACGAGTTAGATTTCTTTATCCCAGGGGTTACCTAATATTTTAACACATTTAGAAACTCGAATCATAGAAAAAATGCATGGGAATTCAAATATTTTGAAATATATACATTTATGTGGCAGGGTGTGCAGGGAAAGGGCCTGAGCATCTTTTCCCTAAAAATCTTTTCCCTGCACTCCCCCTATAATCATTAAGCACATAAGAACATAAACATTTTGGTAGGTGTCGTTTAATTAGTGTATGTTTCATATGCTCTTTCAAAAGTGGTCAACTTTAAATTCCTATGCAACATGCTTAGATAAAGACAGTGTTTGTGTTTATGAGACAATGCTTACAGGGGGTTTACAAAAATGATTACAGGAATGATTGGGTTAACATATGATGAACAGTTTGACTGCTCTGGACCAGCACTTGCTGGAGTTTAGAAGGATGAGGGGAACTTGAGTGAAACTTACTGAATAGTGAAAGGCCTGGGTAGAGTGGATGTGGACAGGATGTATCCACTAGTAGTGGGAGAGTCGAGGACCAATGGGCACAGCCTCAGAATATAAGGACGTGCCTTTAGAAGGAATTTCTGTAGCCAGATGGTGGTGAATCTGTGGAATTCCTTGCCACGGACGGTTGTGGAGGCTGTCTTTGGATATTTTTAACGCAGAGATTGATAGGTTCTTGATGAAAAGGCTGTCAATGGTTGTGGGGAGTCAGGAGAATGGGGTTGAGAGGGAAAGAAAGATCACCTGTGATTGAATGGCAGAGTAGACTCAATGGGCAGTATGGCCTAATTCTGCTCCTATGTCTTATGAACTTACAAGTATTAAGATAAATAAAAGGCAAGATAATAAAAATATGGGATTTCAATGAGATGGTGTGGTTCTGGTCATGAAGTGGTATCATTCTCCAGTGCTATTTACAACGAGATCTCCATATTTGACAAGCATTGTTTGAGGTGATGCAAATATTGATCAAGTGAAGACAATTTGTTTCAGTTTTCCTTTTCTTTGGTTTGGATTATAAATGGTAGGAATCAATGATAGCATTACTTCACCGTTGTTATTTTTTAGAATGATATTTGTTTGAATATTTCCTGGCACATAGTTTGCTGGTCTTTGAATGATTGTCTCACCACAAGCCATGAATAGAAGTAGACACAAGGACTGTAGATGCTGAGTTACAAAGAAAATGTGCAAAGTGCTGGAGTTACGCAGCAGGTTAGGCAGCGTCTCTAGAGAACATGGATAGGTGACGTTTTAGGTCGGGACACTTGTTCAGACTGACTAGTAGTGGGGGGGGGGGGCACAGTCTGGCAAGTGATAGGTGAATATGGGTGAAGGGGGGGCTTTATGATTGGCAGATAGTTGAACAAAGACCAGAGATGAAAAGATAAAAGGTGTGAGGTAAAGAGATAAATGATAGAGAGGTGAAGGAGGAAGGAGAGCCTGGATAAAGTGTACCAAATCTACTCCGCCATTCAATCATGGCTGATCCATCATTACCTCTCAATCCCATTCTCCTGCCTTTACCCCATAACCCCCTGACACTCTTACTAATCATGAATCAATCTACGCCTTAAAAATATCCATTGACTTGGCCTCCATAACCATCTGTGGCAATGAATTCAACAGATTCACCACCCTCTGACTGAAGGAATTCCTTCTCATCTCCTTTCATTCTTCTGAGGTTATGGCCTCTGGTCCTAGACTCTCCCACGAGTGGAAACATCCTCTCCACATTTATTCTAACCAAGCCTTTCACTATTCAGTAAGTTTGAATGAGGTCCTCCCTCATCCTTCTGTACTCCAGCAAATACAGGCCCAGTGCCTTCAAACGTGCATCATATGTGAACCCAATCATTCCTATGATTATACCTAGTGAGCCTCCTCTGGACCCTCTCCAACACCAGCACATCCTTCCTCAGATATGGGGCCCAAAACTGCTCACAATGCTCCAAATACAGTTTGATCAGTGCCTTATAAAGCTCCATCATTACATCTCTGTTATGTATTGTACCCCTTTTGAAATAAATGCTAACATTGCATTTGCCTTCCACACTACCAATTTGGCTTGCAAATTAACTCTTTGGGAATCCTGCACCAGCACTCCACGGTCCCTTTGCACCTCTGATTTCTGAATTCTCTCTCTCCCCATTTAGAAAATAGTCTCCGCCTTTATTTCTGCTACCAAAATGCATGCCTGCACACTTTGCTACACTGTATTCCATCTGCTACTACACAGCCCACTCTCCCAACGTGTCCAAGGCCTTCTGCAGAGTCCATGCTTTCTCTATACCACCTGCCCACACAATCATTAATATACACTGTGAAGAGTAGTGGCCCTTGCACCGACCCCTGCGGAACACCGTTAGTCACTGGCAGCCAACCAGAAAAGGGTCCCTTTATTACCACGCTTTGCCTTCTGTCATCCACTTAAGCTGCGATCCATGCTAGTATGTATCTTCCCCCTGATACCATGGGCTTTCATCTTTAGCAGCCTCACCCATCAAAGGCCTTCTGAAAATCCAGGTAAACAACATCCACTGACTCTCCTTTGTCTGCCGTGCTATTTACTTCTTCAAAAAATCCCCAGGTTTGGTAACAGTTTCGTCAGGAAATCTCCCCTTTACAAAACCACGTTGACAGGCCTATTTTATCATGTGCTTCTGGAACAGCGGAGTAATATTTGCAATTTTCCAATTGTCTGGAACCACCCCTGACTCTAGTAGTTCTTGAAAGATCACAACTAATGCCTCCACAATCTCTAAAGCCACCTCTTTCAGAATCCTGGAGTACAGTCTAGGTGGCTCATCCACCTTCAGACCTTTCCGCTTCCCAAGAACCTTCTCCTTAGTAATAGCCGTTCCACTAACTTCCACCCCATGACTCTCTTGAATTTCAGGCACGTTGCTGATGTCTCCCACTGTGAAGACTGATGCAGAAAAGTTATTCAACTCCTCTGCCATTTCTTTATTTCCCATTATCACTACTCCAGCATCATTTTCCAGACACCCAACATCCACTTTTGCCCTTTTCTTACTCTAAATATCTGAAGAAATTGGTTATTCTCTTTCACATTATTGGCGAGCTTACTTTCATATTTCATCTTTTCTCCACGAATTGCCTTTTCAGTTACCCGCTTTTGTTCTTTAAAAGCTTCCCAATCCTCCAGCTTCCCACTAATCTTTGCAACGTTATATGCCTTCTCTTTTAGCTTTGTGCTCACTTTGGCTTCCCTTGTCAGCTAGTCACCTCATTCTCCCATTAGAATATTTCTTCCTCTTTGGAGTGAAAAGATCCTGCCTCTTCTGAATTATTCCCAGAAATTCCTGCCATTGCAGTTCCATCATCATTCCTGCTAGGGTCCCACGTTGTACGTACCAATTTCTTACAGCACTGTGTGCTCATCCACTTTGTTCCATATACTACGTGCATTCAAATAACACCTTTAATTCGCTATTCACCATCCCTCTTCACACATTGGTCCCGACTTTACCTGACCTTAGTCTCTTATCCATTCTTAAACTTCCCGCCCTCTGGAAACTTCTGTAACCTCTCTTGCACTCTCCGTCCCTTTAACTTCATCCATATATTTCCAATGTTTTGACACCCCCACTATTTAGTTTAAAGACTTGTATACAGCCCTGGTTATGTTGGTTTACGAATATGTGTTATCACTGAGGATGTAATTAAAGAAAGTAAAGATGATTTCCATATATTTCTATGTTTTACTTGAATTTTGACAGAGCAAAAAAGATCAGTTACCTTCACTGAAATGCAACAGGATAGCACAGCTACCCAGCAACAGGCAACAATAGTAGAGGGAAAGGAAACTGCACCAGTGCAAACTGAGGTCCGCCCACCAGCATCTGCTGCATCGTCAGCCACCACTTCACCGGTTTCAACAGCACAACCTGCAAGCCCTTCAAATCAAGATCCAAGCATTCTTGACAGCAGCCAGGTAAGTCCCTTTAACAGGAAGCTGACCCTTAAAACTGAAAGAAATATGAGTTGCAAATGAAATGAAAGCCTAATTCAAAAGCATGCTTTTTAATATAAAATTGTGAACTTCTCTCACATGGCAATTGAACAAATGCATTTATGAGGCATATTTCACCTTATTTCTTTTTAACGGAGTCACTATTGCATAAATGCAGAACATTCACACAATGTGGTCTCACAATGAACACTGTTGGAACTGACACGTTAGCAGACCTTGGTAGTTTTGACTGAATGCTAAGTATTAAGTAGAACATCAGGGGAACTACATTATTATTCACAAAATACCAGGGAACCTTTCACATTATTAGTAGAAGGCAGACAGGATATTGGTTCATTTCTCAAATGAATTACCTGCAAAACTTACCACCAAAATTCTTTGAAGTCGCAAATTTCTGTGAAATAATTCTGTTAACAAGAGGGATGTGGAATTTTATAATGATATCTATGCCAATTTATGGAATCAGTATTTTACAAAAAATGGTTATTGAATCCACTACATGCATGCCATCTTAATAAAGCAGATATTAACATACATATTCAGTCTGAAGAAGGGTCTCAACCCGAAACATCACCCATTCCTTCTCTCCGGAGATGGGGCCTGAGTTACTCCAGTATTTTGTCTATATACATTTTGTGCTTTTCTCCATGAATGTGAATGTTTCTCTTTTAAACATGTATTTACTTTCCATGTAACATTTATTGTACATTTTCTTTCATTTTAAAATAATTGATGGATTCCCCTTCAGCATTTCTATTCAACAATTCTATGAATGAGAAGCATTTCTGTGATCATTTGATCATCTTTAATTGTTCATGCTAACATTGATGATTGAAAGTGATTTTGTTTTAATCTTAAATTCAACCTCAAAATCGAAATATGTTTTGAATTCTATGTATTTGCTCTTTAATCCTATATTTTCTCTAATTCTTCCAGTGCCACAAAAATGATTACCTTGGGTAAATAAAGCCTGAAGGGGGTGTGAAGCAGCACCTGGGGATTCAGCACAAGGGGTCAGACTAAAGAGAAAATTATCTAAATATTTAATGCTGATATATGTTAGGTGATGCTGCTACAAAAGATGATGTGACAGAGTCTAGATTCAAATGACTGCATTCACTGCATACTGCCACTGCCTACTCTGCCACTTTTGTCCTACATTTTCAGTGGGAGTTTGTAGTTTGTAAAAAAACAAAACAATTTGTGCAATAGAACGAGATCTTGTTGCCCCGAACGGGCACTCCGCCTTCCCACCAATGGACCTCGAAAAGCTAGAGATGGCCACAAAATAGAATGCTGAGCGATCTTCTCAACAGCTTGCACCTGCTGAACCTCTGAAATAGTTTCAATATTATGTCATGTTGCTCAGTTTAAGTGGTTCAAGAGATTTGGATGGATTTTCAACTGGATTAGAAGCATCGTAGCAGGTTGGATGCTGTTGGCTGCTGCATAGAGCAGCAAATTATCATAATGAAAGAAAAATAAGACAAGCAGTACTTGAGGATATTAACATGTGACAATACAAAAGAAAAGGTGAAGCAATGGTAGGATGCTGATTTATTGAACAGATGTTACAGTCGTATGAGAAGATGATTACATCTAGTTACACATAACTTAAGTATTTAAATTAAATATTTGGTCATCAGGTAGACAGACACAGGCAAACTAACATTTATCAGGAAAAAAAGAAGGAAAGTCAAAGTGCAAGATCTGCTCTTGCTAATCATCTAATGTTAAAGAAGGATTCAATCTGAAGATGGGTCTCGACACGAAACGTCGCTTATTTCTTTCGCTCCATAGATGCTGCCTCACCCGCTAAGTTTCTCCAGCATTAATGGTGCTTGATATTTGATATACTTTGAAATCATTTCCCAAGAAACACTTTTAATATATGAAACTGTATTCATGATAAAACCTCTGCACTTTTCCTCAAAGTGCAATGGCGTACCTGGTACAAAATTGCACACGGTTCGCCTGATATCTGAATTAAAATTTTACAACGAGGTGCGCTCTTGAAGAAGCTTTGTGCTTCATTCACAGAGAGGGTCAAAGGCAGTGGGCTCACAGTTCTAAGTGCAGGTTGCCTCGGGCATTGCTTCATAAAAGATTGTTAAAATTCCAATCTTGTCTTGTTATAACACAGTGCCTATATTGTTCTCAGGTGAAGCCAACATTTTCAGAGAGTGAATGTAAGGATTATCAAACAACACAGATGCAACCACCAGAACAGGTCCCGGCTCCTGTGAGTGAAGATTTCACAGACCTTGAAATAAGTAACTTACTTGAACCTCCTGGGAATGACCTGTACATCAGTGAAGAGAATGGAACGGAAAATTCTCTCCTTTCAGAACCATTGGTTTTGCCCCATGTAGAATCTGGTGAGACTAATGCAAATGTGGATGAATCCCATGTTTAATGCTGTATTCCCCGTGGATGGAGAGCTTTGCATCCTCCTGTCATAACTATAGCTCAGGTTCCATCGTATTTCTTTATAAATGTTACAATCAGTAACTTAGTTTATATGTTTTGCTGCTTGAGAAGTTTTGTGTTGTCTGTTTTATTGTCTAGATCTATTGATCAATGTATAGTGAAAGTCAAAACGTAGCTGAAACTATCTACTGCCACAAGCATAACCTGGTGAGTTTCAATCCCATGATTTATGTAGCGGTTTACCCAACGCAACTACGTAACAATGTGCCAAAATGTGAATAGTGCAATGAATTATTCAATAAAACTCCAAATATAGCAGGTCGACCATCAGCCGTAAATGTATTGCTTCAGTGAATTCAGATCTATGGTCGTATATCTCGTGTCCTGATGTTCTGTGACCACTTATGTCCACCAGCTTGTACTGTCAGATCACTTAATGTGCATATATACAATTAAGCCTTTTACTTGTCTCCATATGTGTCAAAAATGTTACTATGTCAGTCTAATACTGTAAGTGGGATAACATAGAACTAGTGTGAACAGGTGATCAATAGTTGGCGGGCGAAGGGCCCGTTTCAATCAAAATAAAAGTGATTAACGAGCTATACTTTAGTTTGATTTTTGAATTGTACTTGCTTATTTTATTACATTATGGCAGAAATTGAGTTGCATACTTCAGAGTTAATGTGACATATGTGTCTAAAGTATGAACAAATTAATCAATTCTAATTGAATGAGATTATTTAGTTCTGATGGTCATAAGTGAAAGACCTAACTTGAACACCATGTCCTCATTTTGGATTCTATGACTACTAATATATCCTTTCTAGAATGTGATAGTTATTGATTTCATTGGAATTGGAGCCGTATCCCATGTCATCAGGTGAGACTTAACAGTGTTGTCAAGTATTTTAATTATGTTGTGTAGAGTTAAGATAGAATTAAATACACATTTCTTATGTCTCTGGGGCTAAATTCCTATGTCCTGAGGTGTTACTTGTTGTATGGACCTGGAATCACCAATCTATTACAGCATTTGACTTTGTTTTTCATTTAACTATTTATTTTAATCAAGGAGTCTTGCAGATACGGTTGAGCTGAAAGCATGGATCAGTGCATGGGCTGTTGATATTGTTGCAACATGGAAACAGAATTGAGGGAAGGGCAGGACTGACATATCAGTATTCCTTGTGTTGTAGAAAATTGTGGTATAAAAACAACTGTCAATTGTGAAAAAGGGGATTAGAGTTTCATACTCACAATAAAAAAGGTGCTCCCCCCCCCCCCCCCCCCAAGATTTTAATTGTTTAGTTAATGCGGTCTGAAAATACTAAAGGATGCATGTATCATTGCCCAAGTGTCAATAGAAGGGATTGCTTGTCTTTTTCAGTGATCACCTGCAGAGAATTTTATTAATGGAGATATTCAATTTATACTGTGGAAACATGTTGCAGTAGAACTACATGTATGGATGTTTCAAGCACGACCAAAGTTTTCAAAAAAGGAGGGGTTGTCGCACAGCTGATCAGGAAAACTATTAGGGTAGTTCTGGAGGATGACCAGGAGAGAGATTGGGTGAAGGTATCTGCTTTTCAATCTCTTTATATGGAACCAATGTGAGCTAAGTCCTCTGGGATTCAGGGCCCATTGCAAAGCTTGTACCGGTCTGCACTTACCACATAAATGTTGATTGATGCTGCAGACAATCTGGGTTTTAGCTTCTATCCACCTTGAAAAGATATGGTCGAAATTTCTTATCCTAATTGAATAATGATAAATTCTTATTTTTGGGGTTCATGTGTCACTTCCTATTGACACATTGGTTCATCTTGTTGTGTTTGTATAGTGGGAAGCTGCTTCTGAGCACTAAACTGAATTAACATTACAATTGATATCCTTGGTGGCTGGCATGACAGAGGGGCCTTTTTCTGGTGCTTGCTATTTCTACACATCTTCTGTTCATTGTTACTGCCTCTCTCTGTTTGTGGTTTAGGGCAATCTTAATTTGCCTTGTTGCATGCCGGAAATCTGTAAATGATTCAATTCAAATTACCTGTATAAAAAACCTTTAGGGCTAATGAGAGGCAAGTATCATTGCCCTCAGGAGCTGCTCCGTACAAATCTTCATGGTTGGTTGTTGATGGTTCCTGGATTTTAAAATTGCAACTGACGGTGCAGTAAATAAGTTAAGTTCTAGGAGCAGAATTAGGCCATCAAGTCGATTCGACCATGATATATCTTTCCCTCTTAACCCCATTGCCTTCGCCCCATAACCCCTGACACCAAAACTAATTTGAAAATTATATCCACTGCAAAAAATTACTGCCTTTTTTTTGCTCTTGACTGATCTTGTTCCAATAAACATGTCACCGGCCAAAAATTAATTGCTGTGTTCATCAAATAGAAATTAAGCTGTCATATTGCTATGAAAAGGTGTATCAGGTAATCATTTAATGAATGCCCAGTGAT
Source organism: Leucoraja erinaceus (assembly GCF_028641065.1). NCBI lineage: Eukaryota > Metazoa > Chordata > Chondrichthyes > Rajiformes > Rajidae > Leucoraja > Leucoraja erinaceus. The sequence goes on from NC_073383.1 coordinate 3,562,867, forward strand.
CGATGCAACTACCTGTTTTCTTTAAAATTGTGCATTAATTCTACACAGTAATGAATGATTTAAAATATGCCTCAATGTAGCAGGTTCCCAAAGTAACATTTTCCTTCAGAGAGTGATGTCACTGTCTCAATAAAGACACATTTATTTGATTCCACTCTCTCACCGAAGACAATGGTATTTATTTTTAGTGCCTGGAATTAATTTTCTATTTATTGTTTATGAACAGGTAATGCACTACCAACATTGTTAGCATAAATCCCTGGTACTTCTCCATTAGCACTAAGTATCTGATTTTGATTAACATTCCATATTCTGACCAGTACTAATTCCCAGTTTTAATTTTGTGCAGAACACTGAATGTTATTTCAACATTTTCTAGGCCTTTCCATAATTGTATTTCTTACAGCAAAAGTCAGTTGGTTGTGGTATTTTACTGATACTGAACAATCTGGTGCTCTGAGCAATTCAACTTACCTAAAGGGGCTGTCCCACTTGGGCAACCTAATTCGCGAGTTTAGAAGAGGTAGAAGACTAGCTACAACTAACTTCGGGAAAATTGGACACCGAATAGTGGAGAGTGAAGATGATCTCCTTCGACTACCCTCGATTACCTACGATTAACATGCCGACCTACTTGACGAGTAAATAAATATCTATTTTTTCCTTGGTGACCATTTTTACTCGTGGGCAATTTTTAACATATTGAAAAAAACGCCTCGAGTACGCGGAGACCACTCTCGAGCATGAAGGAGAGTTACGAAGACCTTGTGTCGACCATGCTACGAGTATGAGTCGAGGACAAACTCGCAGATTAGGTCGCCCAAGTGGGACAGGCCCTTAGTTTCTGACCTGGGAAAATTAAACAAATTTTGTTTTAATCAAGATAATTGGTGGTTGCTTCAACTTTTAAATTCCTCTTTTTCATACTCCAAGTTTGAGCAGTTTCCAACAGACCCTCCCGAAAACACATATGGGAAGGTGGTTTAGTTATGTAAATGCCTTTAAACAGGCAAAAGCGTCCATAATTTTGTAAAAAGTAGAAGTTTCAGGTAAAACCACAATAAAATATAGGTGTACATTTATTGAAGATGAATGAAAAACCACAGCTTGGGTGAATTCCTTTCTCCTCTGGCAATAACCCTTGCCATTAGTCCAACTGCAATTTCTCAAATGTCCTTAACATGGTTGGTCATACAGAAAACAGGACAGGTCACACAAACGGATCTTATTCAATTTGTTGCAAGCTGCTTTAAGCAAAATGAAGTAGTATTGCAGTAATCCTATGGTCTCCACAGGTGGTGTTCTAATCCTGTGGAGACCATAGGTGGTGTTCTGGCTTCTGTTGTTTTCCTATTCTCATGCACCATCTCCAGTGGTGGGTGTCTGATATCTGAACATGAATAATTTGTTGTCTGCTCCGCCACTTAACAGCAACTGGGAAAAAATAGAAAAAATGGTTTAGTCTTTTCACTCCAAGTTTGACTTGTGAAGATTGAACAGAAAGATAACTATGTATATCAGTTAACTTTTCAGCATTAGTACAAAAGAATCAAGGAGTGTAAAGCTGGTGCCAGATGGGAAATATATTTTTTCGATGTTGTTTCATCCAAAACCTTTTCTTAAAATCTTCAATGACCAATTAGAATCTGCATCTAATTTCCTAAATCTCCAAGTGCAAACAAGTTTCACAATCTTCTATTTGGATTTCTCCCAACACAAAGTGACATCTGACTAGATGTCTCACAAGAGTAATGCCCCTTGTCCCACTTAGGAAACCTCTGGAGACTTTGCGCCCCACCCAAGGTTTCCGTGCGGTTCCCGGAGGAAGCAGGTAGGGAGACTGACAAAAACCTCTGGGAACCACACGGAAACCTTGGGCGGGGCCAAAGTCTCCAGAGGTTTCCGTTCAGGTTTCCTAAGTGGGACAGGGGCATAAAGAAAAAGGGACTGATCTTTTTCTGCACCACCCATTATTTCAACCAAACATCTCCATTTTGCACGACATCTTTTTATGAGCTTATTCATTGTGTGCATTTCTTAGGTCACACTTCAGTAAACACTACATGCCAATAGTGACTAATGCCGATAGTGACTAATGCATTGCCATTTAGCACTTCCTAATGTAAGATACCTAATAATAACACAAATTATAACTGTTCAAGTTTTGCTCCACTGCCTCAGAAACTGTAGAGTATTACAAGGTGGAAATCATAAATGCTGCAGCATCAGCACTTCATCCTCATAGCAAACTTACCCCCATCTCGGTCCAGTCCACACAAAGTACTCTATCTTCATGTGCATCCATATCATATAACGGAGCCTTGCAACTAAAACAGAAAAGAGATAAGGTGTGAGCAAGTTTAAGCATAATGGAAACTTGTCTAACCCAGAAGATTATTTGTGTGTAGCCAGCCTAATTGATAATGGGGACACTTGGTTAGCAATGGCTTGATGAAGGAGGATAGGGTTGGGCGGCAAAACAGAACTGCAGCAAGCCCCCATGAGGACTGTAAACATAAGATATTAAGATAAAGCACTCTGCAGTAGATAATTTACAAAGTGCTGTTTTATTATTAATAGTATAATGAGAATAATGGTGATTTTGCAAAAGTAACTAATCACTGTGCTAATTAGCAGCTGTGTATTTCCATCCCACTCAAACAGACACATTCCCAAGATACCTTCTTGTATCCCAGAGCTTGACCAGCTTGTCGAAGGAACCCGAAATCAACTGATATTCATTCATGGGTGACCACTGGACTGCTGTTACCCATCCATTGTGTGAAGTTAGAGACAGCGAAACTAGAGATCCATCTGCAAGAAAGTGTAAACAATAACTAGAGGTTCACATAACTAAGGTACACAAAAATGCTGGAGAAACTCAGCGGGTGTAGCAGCATCTATGGAACGAAGGAAATAAGCAACGTTTCGGGCTGAAACCCTTCTTCAATCTGATAGGGGGTGGCGGGGAGAAGGAAGGAAAAAGGAGGAGGAGGAGCCCGAGGGCTGAGGAAGGGGAGGAGAAAGTAAGGGCTAACAAAATTGGGAGAATTCAATGTTCATGCCAGCAAGATGCAGACTCCCCAAGCAGAATATGAGGTGCTGTTCCTCCAATTTCCGGTGTTGCTCACTCTGGTAATGGAGGAGACCCAGGACAGAGAGGTCGGATTGGGAAAGGGAGGGGGAGTTGAAGTGCTGAGCACCTCCCATCAATTTGAAGAAGGGTTTCAGCCCGAAACGTCGCCTATTTCCTTCGTTCCATAGATGCTGCTACACCCGCTGAGTTTCTCCAGCATTTTTGTGTACCTTCGATTTTCCAGCATCTGCAGTTCCTTCTTGAACACTGGTTCACATAACTAACCCCTTTCAAGTAAGGTCACCACAAAGAGCTTTGCCGCACTTACACTTTTTACATAGAGAATCACTTTGGTGCATAGACACAAAAAGCTGGGTAATGTTTCGGGTCGAGACCCTTCTCCAGGCTCATTTTGGTGGGCCTGGTAGGATCAAAGTACTATTAACCAGAAATATTTGAATCCATGCCCTCGGTGTAGTAGTACCAGGGATAACAAGAATAACAACACCTGCCCTGCCATTCAGTAAGATTATAACTGATATTTTGTCTCAGCTTCCCTTTCTTGCACTAAGAATCTATCCCTCTATACCCAAGATTGTAGAGTTAGTTGCTGAGTAGATTCAGAAATGTATAGATTACTAGACCAAGGGGGACCCGCCGGGCCCTGTCCCCTCAACGCGCGGTTGAGAGGGGGGGGGGGGGGGGGGGGGGGGGGAGCCTGTGGTCTCACGCAGACAATAAACAATCCCCCGGGAGTGTTCACCCAACGCCAGAGCTCCATCATCCAGCAAGAGGGCCTGAAAACATCGGACTGGCTGCAGAGGCCACAAATGGGGCCTCGACCTCGGGTGATCACAGAGGAAGAGGACTGAACTTTCTGATGCCTTTCCCCACAGTAGAAATCTTTGATTCTGCTGTGGGGGGGGACGTTCATGTTGAATTCTATAATGTGTTGTGTCATTTTTCTTTTTTTTAATTTTTCTATGGATGTACGGAAACTTAATTATTTCCTCTATGTAAAGCACTTTGGTTTCAACGCAAGTTGATTTAAATATGCTATACAAAGAAAATTTTACTTCCTTACTTACACACAGGGGGGAGGGGAGCCGGGCGAGTGATTGGGCTGCGAAAAGCGGGGAGAGAGAGAGCGCGCTGGTACAGGGTCTGACTCCCGGCAGCTCTCGGGAAACCCGAAGCAATGGGGAGCGGTTAGCAGCAGGGAGGAACGGGGAAGAGCGGTTAGCTGCTGGAGGGATGGAGACTGGGCGTGGGGGGTGTTGTTACTGAACTGAACTCACTGTGGAATGAAGTAAATGAAAGCGGCGGTTAGAGAGTGCGAGGCCTCGCATCCTCAGCACTTCTGAGATGCCGGCTCTGTCGCGCTGGCTGTTCCCCCGCTGCTGGAAAAGGTTGAAGATGCGATGTTTGGCTTGAGGCAGCGTGACAGAGCCGGGCCGGGCACCAGCAGCAGGGAAAAATGTTGGCGTTTTTGGAGCAGAGGCGGGCATCAGCAACCGTTATGGTCGCTGGCCAGCAGGAGGCGACAAAATGAGTGAGTGGATTTTATTTAAAAAATGGGTACATAAAAAAGTAAAAATGTTTTGAGGAGTGCATAATTGAATGTAAAAGTGAATGAGCTAGCGAAATGGAAAAAATGATGGAGTTTCATGACGGAGTGCTGGCGGACAAAGGAATCAAAGGCCGAATCTGGCACCCACAAACACACACAGTTTTAATATATAGATAGATAGATAGATATAATTGGTTATCAAGAATCAAAAGATTCACTACCCTCTGCGTAAATACGTTTCTAAAGAAACGAGTGACTTTAGATGCTGAGACTAAAATAAAGTGCTGGAGGAAGTCAGCTTGTCGAGCTACATCCATGGCAGGGAGGGAAAGAATTAACAACATTTCGAGTGGAGATTCTGCATCACCTAGTCATGCTGCAGTCCCAACCCAAAGCATTAACCATTCCTCCCCCACAGATGCTGTATTACGCTGCATTGCTCCAATTTTTGCTGAAAAGGTTTCAAATGGTTAATCACTTATTTTGAACGCAACTCATATTTGGTTCTGGAACTGCAGACAGGGAAAAAATACTGATATTTTCAAACCCAGTATAAACCTTGCAGTGTTGAAGAAGGAACTGCAGATGCTGGAAAATCAAAGGTAGACAAAAATGCTGGAGAAACTCAGCGGGTGCAGCAGCATCTATGGAGCGAAGGAAATAGGCAACGTTTCGGGCCGAAACCCTTCTCTTGCATATTTCAATACAATCCCCTCTCATTTATCCAAACTCAGGAGAATACAGGTGCAATCTGCTTGAGCTTGCCTCCAAAGATTGCTCAAGTTGTTACATTTTGCAACCTCCTGAATATCTGTTATCTTGTTTTCCAACTATCTATACATTTTCGACAGCCAATATAAACACCAAACTGCTCAAACAGATTTATCCTTCCCTACAGCAACATTTACACATGTCAGAAATGATCTGGCATGGTAAACATTTAACCCAGCTTAACCATGGCAGCACAGTTGTAGAGCTGCTGCTTTACAGTGCCAGATACCCGGGTTTGATCCTGACTACAGGCGCTGTACAGTTTGTACATTCTCCCCGTGACCTGCGTGGGTTTTCCGGTTTCCTCCCACACTCCAAAGATATACAGGTTAATTGGCTTCAATAGAAAAATTGTAAATTGTCCCAAGTGTGTAAGGTGGTGCTCGTATACAGAGTGATCGCTGGTCGGTGTAGACAGTAGGCCAAATCTGCCTGTATGTCTAAAGTTAACATCCTGTAGGTGTCAGCAGTCCTATCAGAGTCAGAGTCATTCAGCACGAAAACAGGCCCTTTGGCCCAATTCGACGATGGTGATCAAGATGCCCCATTTAAGCTGGTCCCTTTACCCATGTTTGGTCCATATCCCTCTAAACCTTTCCTATCCATGTGCCTGTTCAAAAGTTTTGTTACCTCGTTTATTTTCACTGGCAGCTCATTCCATATACTCAACACGCTCTGTGAAAATGTTGCCCCTCAGGTTCCTGTTAAATCTTTCCCCTCACCTTAAACTTAGTTTCAGATTCCCCTATCTTGTGATAAAGACATTCACTCTATTTATTCCCCTCATAATTTTATAAATCTGCAAAATCGCCTCCAGTATATCAATGAATGTTGTACAGTCTGCTTACTCATGACTGTACTGCCAGACGCAGCAATAATTATATAAATAAGTTCGCTGATGACACAACAGTGGTGGGTCTCATCAGTGACAACAATGAGTCGGCATACAGGATGGAGGTGGAGCTGCTTACGGAGTGGTGCAGATCTCACAATCTCACCCTCAACGTGGAAAAGACTAAGGAAATGGTGATCGATTTCAGGAGGGCTGGAAAACACCATCACACCGCTGCATATTGATGTAGCTGCTGTGGAGAGGGTCAGCAGTGTGAAGTTCTTGGGACTTTACCTGGCGGATGACCTGACCTCTACGACCAACACCACAGCAGTGATCAAAAGAGCTCAGCAGCGGCTCCACCCTCTCTGGAGACTAAGGAAAGCAGGTCTCCCTACTGTTCATCTAAGGACCTTCTACAGGGGCACCATCGAGAGTATATTGGCCTACGGCATCACTTCCTGGTTTGGAAGCTGCAAGGCTTATGAGCAAAACCAACTTAACAGGATAGTGAAGACAGCCAGCAGGATCATTGGTGCCCCATTCCCTTTCCTGATGGAGATCTTTCAGAAGCGGAGCATTAGCAGAGCCATATCCATTATCAAGGACCCCTATCATCACACCACATCTTCTCCATTCTGCCATCTGGGAAGAGGTACAGGAGCATTAGCTGCAGAACCAGCAGGATGCTACACAGCTTCTTCCCACAGGTAATAAGTGGTTAACGGACTGTGTTCCCTCCCCATACATTATACACCAACACATCTAACCTCACCCATTCTTTGACAGCTAGACACCTGTCAAAGCAAAGCCACTGTTCGGTCTGAATGTTTTTATTTCAATTTTTAGGCCTATTTTAGATATGGTAATTTTAATTTTTAAAGCTATATGTATTTATTCTGTTTTTATTAACTGCACTGATGGGAACTGATTGAGAAACAATTTTTTCGTTTCATCTGCGTATGTAAGTACTCAGTTAAAATGACATTAAAGTAAATACTGAATACTGAATAAAGTACACCCTCCTCCTATAGCTCAGGCCCTCGAGTCCTGGCAATATCTTCAAATCTTATCCGCTCCATTCCCACCTTAAAGGCATTGTCCGTAGAGCAATGTAAATATTTTCTGAGGAAACACTGTTTCACAGAGTTGTGAGTCTGTGGAATTCTCTGCCTCAGAGGGCGGTGGAGGACGGTTCTCTGAATGTTTTCAAGAGAGAGCTAGATAGGGCTCGTAAAGATAGCAGAGATAGGGGGAGAAGGCAGGAACGGGGTACTGATTGGGGATGATCAGCCATGATCACATTGAATGGCCGAATGGCCTACTCCTGCACCTATTGTCTATTGTCTGATTATTCAGTAAATGTGTCAAAAGCACCCAGTAAATAATTAGATTTTATTTAACAATTCCGGTACAAAAAAAATTATACTGCAATATGTGGTTGCACTTTCAATAGAGCTTTAGACAGAGTTTAGTAATGAGCCCAAAACGCTTAACTAGTGAGTGGTAATAGCTCCCAGATTCTTGTTGCAGCCAATTAGTGATTGCTCCTTGAAATAACAGAGATTGACTTAATTGGCATAACTAATCTGTTCCTGTCCATGGCCCAGATCCCCTGCATATAGTGATCCACTTGACTACAAAAATAGTACATATAATTGTATGTGTAGGACGGAACTGCAGTTGCTGGTTTAAACCGAAGATAGACACAAAAAGTTGGAGTAACTCAGCGGGACAGACGGCATCTCTGGAGAGAAGGAATGGGTGATTTTTCGGGTCAAGGCCCTTCTTCAGACTGGTTAGGGAAACCCTTCTTCTCTTACCCCTAGTTTTAAGAAGGGTCTCGACCCAAAACGTCACACGTAAAATGTTATGTTGTTCACTAAATTGTGCACTGCTCAACCTTCAATGTTATCCTGATGTGACAACACAAACTTATTTAGGAATAAAACAGGTTGCATACAATCTGACAGCTAAGTTTCCATTATCTTTCTGAATAACCCACAATTACATTCAACCTCAGGGCAAGGAAAACAACATGTAGCATCTTAAATGTTTCTTTATTTTACATGTCTTTTCCTACTATTTCTTTTGATTGTTATTTTTGGTGTGTATTAACTTTTTTGTCAATATGTAGCATCTTATATGATAAACCCCATCGTACATTACCTTTTGAGCGTGGGTCCCACAGCCTAATGTGCCTGTCCGTGCTGCCTGATGCTAACCTTTTGCATAGAGTGGAATAAGAGATGCAATTGAACACTTTATTCCCAGTCTGCAGAGAGTAGAAAAGAAAACATCCTATTTCAAAGAGCATGGAAAAAATACATCTCCTCAGATAGATGTTTAGAGTACCATATGTTATTTAGGTACATCACAAGATGATCTGGTCATTTTGCTTTTCAGTTAAAAAAGTTAACCTTAAGCTTTTTAAACCACAAATGATCCAAAATAATATCTGTGAAAGAGACTAACAACATAAACACATGCAACCTCATTTACATAAGCTAACCTGTCAGGCTTCTGCATTAATGTAGAACACATCTTAGTTTACACAAAGATGTTGAAAAAGTGTTATATTAACCATCATTTAAGGAAAAGCATGGGAGAGTTTTATTTTGTACATATAGATATAGTAAGACATGTCAAGAACAGCAAGACATTCAAAACTGGTAGATTTAATCATATACAGCATATATGATTAACTCTACTGGAAACTTCTTAAAGTCTGTCCTAATTTTTAAATTGGTAACTCTACCAAAGGTCTTACTCTGCAGTAATTCAGCACTGGATCAATAGCACAGAGAAAGATTTGTTCCACTTCTCAACGGAAACAGGCAGGAAACAATGGAAGTCCTCTAATCTGAGCAGGGGCATATATATGCAAGCATAATAAATCAAAAATAAACTGGAATATGGGCTACAGACACTGAAGTAATAGTTCTCTTTCCAAATTCTTATACTGTTAATAGAATATTAACTTTATTCTGGTCGACACAAAATATAATTCCAGAATAAACTGCAGCATAAATGCTATTAACTCACCAGAGTACACTTTGGAGCTCCAGTTTCCACATCCCATATCTTTATGGTGTGATCCCATGATGCACTACACAGTTCCTCAGTATCAGACCACAGGACTGAAGAAACTGCCTCATTGTGACCAGACAGTGTCATCATCGGGGTCTATGAAAGACAATATGTAAGTTAACATATCAATAATCTCCAATCTTGTCTACTGCATTCGGTTTTCTCAATGGGACCTCTTCTACATCAGTGAGACCAGACACAGATTAGAGGACTGCTATGCTAAGCTAAGCAGCTGCACTCAGTCTGCCATGGCCACAGGGAGCTCCCAGATTCAAGCAATTTCAATTCACTTCCCATTCCAGCATATTTGTCCTTGATTTCATCCACTGCCATGCTGAGGCTCAATGCAAACTAGAGGAACAGCACCCAACAGCATGATCATTGAATTATCTTATTACAGGCAAAACTCTTCCCTCCTAGTACATCGTCTACACACCTTCTATCCAGTCCCCATACTTTCCATCTGCCCACTCCACCTTTAATTTGGTCCCTACTCCACCTTACATTCCCCACCAAATTCCATCACCAGCAGCATCTAGTTACCTCCCCTAATCACATCCCAGCCTCTGTTGTTATCTCCACCTCCCTCTCCAACACTTGACTCCATCCACCCCTCCTCACCTGGATCCACCTATCATTTGCCACGGCAACATTTTATACTGGTTAGCTCCCCACCTCTCTCAATCCAGATGAAGAGTCCCGACCAGAAATGCTGACTATCCATTTCCCTGATCCGCTGAATTCCTCCACATTTTTTTTTGCTCCATAATCAGCTCTGAGTTGGACTTGTATTCCCAAAATCTTTACCAATTAACTCTCCATTTGCAAGATCTTTATTTTAATCAGGTACCCTCCTCCCTTCATCATGATGACTGCAAGTCATACACTCTGCTCACTCACACTTAAGTTTTTCTTGCTTACATTGTGTACTGTACAAAAGCTTATAGCAACCACTAATGTTCATGTCAGGCAGGTTGAAATCAACAATCAGGAACACGTAATTAAGGTTGAAACTAAAGACAATAGTCAATTAAACTAATTTGAATACCATACAATCTAAGCATCATGTATCTTTAGTATTCAGGAGGTATAATATTAGTATACAAACACTTCAATTGTAAATTTAAACATGATTACACATTGCATCCAAATAATCTTTAAACCAAGTTCAAACGCTCAGGTTAATTTCTCGCAAATAAGCTTTTAAAAAAATGTCTCGGGTCAGTACACGACCAACTGCTTGCCCACAGTGCCGCTGATCTTTTTCCACTTGATACTTCTACTATGTCAGATCAGTTACCAATCTTATTAATTTATCAGCTAACCTGGTGCCCAACGTACTTTGACAAGAAGTTACAGTGAAAGCAACAATGACACAAAATGCTGGAATAACTCAGCAGAACAGGCATTCTCAACCCAAAACATCACCCATTCCTTCTCTCCAGAGATGCTGCCTGTCCCGCTGAGTTGCACCAGCATTTTGTGTCAATCTTCGGTGTCCATTCCTAACACAATGACGACTAGGAGCTGGTCTTGTCGTCCTAAACAAGAGCACCAGTCAGGAGAGTAAGGCTAGCTATCCAGAGAGTCACATGCGGTTCGTGTCCACAAGCAGCACACAAGGCATATCCGGCAGTGTCTGAGGTAGGACAGGTTGTGCGACAAACGAATGGCTTTATGGAGACACCCGTCTGTGATATTCCCACCACTAACCTAGTCTAGCTTCCTGCACTCTCAACAACCAGCATAAATCACCTGGTCTCTGGCCCTGCCACCCAGGAGCACGATAAAGAGTAGCACCGGCTACTCCAAGTGGTGTCCGCCAATTGTAAATTACTGCGGCTTCATGCTACAAACATTCATCAATAACAGAATTTCTTCACATCACCCAAAAATGATTTGTACACCGTATCCCACACCACAATTCCACTTCCCATCTCCCCAAGAGACACTGAGCTGCTGACTAGATTTACATCAAATTTACAGTACAAAATGCATTCTCCTTTACAAAGCAGATTGAAGAAAAAAAAGGCAGCTCACCGCCATCTACTCAAGAGCAACTGCATAAGGGGCAATTAAAAGCTGACCCAAACTGCAGAGCCCACATCCCTTGAATGATTTAAATTTAAAAAAGGATATATGTGATGGTTTACTTATCCCCCCCCCCCCTGAGGATACCACATAAAACAACAACTTACTCTTGTTAATCCCAGCTGTTCAGTCTTCTGCTTCTTCCTCGGTCTGTTTTCTGACTCCTCTGTCATTTCTTCATCCTCATTGGGAACTAATAGAATCCAAACCCATGGCAATGAGAAATTTAAATTGTTGCAGCACAGTAAGGAATTCTATTGTCCAAACCAATCACACGAGAAACTAATATTTTTTTATGCATCTGTAAAATGAAACAGCAGAAACCAATGTCACCTTGGATTACACAAAACGGCAAATTTGAGTATCACTGCCGGCGGCACAGAAATGTGGCCAATCCATCCCCCAGCTAGGATACAATGCATGATCCTAAGGATACATGGAAGGGAGATAGAACATTGCCCAGCCTGTGATGTGCTTACCCTGCTTTCCAAATACAACTCAATGAGCAATTTACCAACAAGTGCTCTCTTGGCTCCAAGGAAAAAATAACAACCTGCAAGTGTTGTAAATACATATTCTCGCAAAGGCTTTGAGCTCCATTTGAGTAGTTAGATACATCTGTATTGAACAACATCAGATTTTCAGGAACATCAGTAATACTGCCAAATTATGCCATAAATCAATATAATTCTCTGACAAAGAAAATAAAGTTGAATAAATTTAGATCCACGAGTCTCATCATTATACAATGTCCCTATCCAGTACAAAATGTGCATTACTTTCAAGAAATACTGTTGCCAGCAACAAGTATCATACAAAATACCAAGATTGGTTCGAGAAAGAAATAATAGTAGATGGTTTAAAGAGTTGAATACTTTGTAGACAAATACTTAAATGAATTCAAAATAACAGACACAATTCTCCATTACCTGTTGACCAAATCTTTATCATCTTGTCCCAGGAGCCACTGCAAAACTAAAAAAAAATATTAAATGAAATGGGGGAATAAATACTCTATAAAAATCTGGTTAACAAAAATACTACAATCATGCTAACTGCAGAATTTTTAGTACATCAGGAAAGCCTATGAAAGCACCATATGTGCCCTGCTGCTTGTCTAGTTGAAGAAATCAAAGGCCTACAATTGCCCAGTGATTTCTCTCCAGTAACAAGCTCAATGATGATTCTCGGCTGGGAATAGCTGGGCAGCCAAGTAAAGAGGGGAGACTGTAGCATCCATCACATCACAGGAGGTGATGCGAGAGACAAGGAGGATCGGGGTGGTCTGACAACACAATGGATAAATGGGGCCATGCAGCCTATGCCTGCAAGGGTAATTCTGAGCCCCACTCCTTAACAATTAGTCCTCACACTGCTTACCCTAGCCTAACCAACATCAAACTCAGTCATGGACTGTGCGATGAGATTGCACAAGAGTCCTGGCACAGCAGCTCCATAGGTTACACATCTCTCTAAATAATATATATTGTTACCTTTTAGGAAGGATTTCATTAGTTCCTTTTCTCCAATAACACATCCTGAGACCAGTATCTATTTTTATTGGCAAAACAGCTCTCTCCATTTCCCAGGCCTTTGATTGTACCTCTCAAAAGTATCAAAACCATCAAAGCCTGTAGATCTCAACAGAAAATATCAAGAGATAAACTCACTTTGGTTTTAGAGTTGTCCACAGCAATCGATTCCACACTAGCTGCATGTCCTCGACAAGAGTGCAATGCTTTCACTTTGTTATTTTCACAATTCCATTCCCATAAAATAATACTCTGGTCCTGGGATGCAGTGAGCAGCAAATTGCTGGGAACACCTAACAGAAGTTAAATCAATGAAACATCACACACTGCACATGAAAGCTAAAGAACATTAACAAGGAATGATGGAGCATATGGGTGTGAATCTCTGTTCTAAAGAATGCTGCAGTTTAAGAAACAGCAAAAGATAGAGTGGGTGATATTGCAGTATTGCTTGTTGCTTACATTGTTAGGTCTTTAGCTAAATAACAGCAGTTGAACTTTGACAGTATATGTCTAATTAGGGAAAGGGAAAAGAGACCATTTATCTTTGACTAGGTCTTGCGGATTAAAACAAAGGAAGCACATAAACAGCAAATAATCATTCGGCTGAGCTGCTAGATGATTTAAATGAGTGTCTGTCTATTAGCAGCGACTCCCGACGGGCTTGCCTCAAAAATAACCAATTTAAACTCCATATAAAGCAGCAACTCGCTTAAGCTAATGATCAGCTCCAAGGGTGAAATCAACATTAGCACAATCTAAAGACCTCTGCCGTCAGAAAAATGATAGTTTTAGAATGGAAGAATAAAAGAATATCGCAATCTGTCCAATGAGTAACAAACTTGGCCAATTTAGTCTATTTCATTATAGGCAACTTTCCCCAATTCTGGTAGGAAAATTAATTACATTTTTTCATCCAAGATACTTCAGCGTCCTGCAACATTTCTTCACATTTTAAAATATTTCTGTTGATCCATTTGTTTCTGGAATAATACACAATGCCACATTCGCACTGATATCTTGTTTTCCCAAGAAATAAGGCAAAGGAAGAAAGTAACTAAATTGGTCCAAGATATCCTGAAATGGGAGGGAGAGGAGCCCGAGGTCGTGGTGCATATAGGTACCAATGACATAGGTAGAAAAAGAGACGAGGACCTGAAAGGAGAATTTAGGGAGTTAGGAAGGGAGTTAAAGTGAAGTACCGCAAAGGTAACAATCTCGGGATTACTGCCTGTGCCACGCGACAGTGAGAGTAGGAATGGAGCGAGGTGGAGGATAAATGCGTGGCTGAAGGACTGGTGCAGAGGGCAGGGATTCAAATTTCTGGATCATTGGGACCTCTTTTGCGGAAGGTGCGACCTGTACAAAAAGGATGGGTTGCACTTGAACCCGAGGGGGACCAATATCCTGGCGGGGAGATTTGCAAAGGCTACTGGGGAGACTTTAAACTAGAACGGTTGGGGGGAGGGACTCAAATAGAGAAAGCTAGTAGACAGTGTGTGAGGCAGGAGGCAGAGAAGGAAAGCACTCAGACCCAACATGTAGGGGGGAAAGAAGAAAACAATAATAAACAGAGAATAAGAGGTGGTGGGGTTCTTAAATGTGTGAGCAGAGAGACAGAGGGGTGTAAAATGGGGGTGGAAGCAATAGGTAGCAAGGTGAAAAGTAAAAGTGGCAGGCAGACAAATCCAGGGCAAAAATCAAAAAGGGCCACTTTTCAACATAATTGTAAAAGGGGTAAGAGCGTTGTAAAAACAAGCCTGAAGGCTTTGTGTCTCAATGCAAGGAGCATTCGTGATAAGATGGATGAGTTGAATGTGCAGATAGCTACTAATGATTATGATATAGTTGGGATCACGGAGACATGGCTCCAGGGTGACCAAGGCTGGGAGTTGAACATCCAGGGATATTCAATATTCAGGAGGGATAGACAGAAAGGAAAAGGAGGTGGGGTAGCGTTGCTGGTTAGAGAGGAGATTAACGCAATGGAAAGGAAGGACATTAGCTTCGAGGATGTGGAATCGGTATGGGTAGAGCTGCGAAACACTAAGGGGCAGAAAACGCTAATGGGTGTTGTGTACAGGGCACCTAACAGTAGTAGTGAAGTTGGGGATGGCATCAACCAGGAAATAAGAAATGCGTGCAACAAAGGTAAAACAGTTATAATGGGCGACTTCAATCTTCATATAGATTGGGTGAATCAAATTGGCAGGGGTTCTGAGGAAGAGGATTTCTTGGAATGTATGCGGGATAGTTTTCTAAACCAACATGTAGAGGAACCAACGAGAGAGCAGGCTATTGTAGACTGGGTATTGAGTAATGAGGAAGGGTTAGTTAGCAGTCTTGTTGTACGTGCCCCCTTGGGCAAGAGTGACCATAATATGGTTGAGTTCTTCATTAGGATGGAGAGTGATGTTGTTAATTCAGAAACAATGGTTCTGAACTTAAAGAAAGGTAACTTTGAGGGTATGAGACGTAAATTGGCCAAGATTGACTGGCAATTAATTCTAAAAGGGTTGACGGTGGATATGCAATGGAAGACATTTAAAGACTGCATGGATGAACTACAAAAATTGTTCATCCCAGTTTGGCAAAAGAATAAATCAGGGCAGGTAGTGCATCCGCGGATAACAAGGGAAATCAGGGATAGTAGCAAAGCGAAGGATGATGCGTACAAATTAGCCAGAAAAAGCAGCATACCGGAGGACTGGGAGAAATTCAGAGACCAGCAGAGGAGGACAAAGGGCTTAATTAGGAAAGGGAAAATAGATTATGAAAGAAAACTGGCAGGGAACATAAAAACTGACTGCAAAAGTTTTTATAGATATGTGAAGAGAAAGAGATTAGTTAAAACAAATGTAGGTCCCTTGCAGTCAGAAACAGGTGAATTGATCATGGAGAACAAGGATATGGCGGACCAATTGAATAACTACTTTGGTTCCGTCTTCATTAAGGAAGACATAAATAATCTGCCGAAAATAGCAGGGGACCGCGGCTCAAAGGAGATGGAGGAACTGAGTGAAATCCAGGTTAGTCGGGAAGTGGTGTTGAGTAAATTGAATGGATTAAAGGCCGATAAATCCCCAGGGCCAGATAGGCTGCATCCCAGAGTACTTAAGGAAGTAGCTCCAGAAATAGTGGATGCATTAGTGATAATTTTTCAAAAGTCTTTAGATTCTGGAGTAGTTCCTGAGGATTGGAGGGTAGCTTATGTAACCCCACTTTTTAAAAAGGGACGGAGAGTGAAAACGGGGAATTACAGACCAGTTAGTCTAACATTGGTATTGGGGAAACTGCTAGTCAGTTATTAAAGATGGGATAGCAGCACATTTGGAAAGTGGTGAAATCATTGGACAGTCAGCATGGATTTACGAAAGGTAAATCATGTCTGACGAATCTTATAGAATTTTTCGAGGATGTAACTAGTAGAGTGGATAGGGGAGAAGGCTTTCAGAAGGCTTTCGACAAGGTCCCACATAAGAGATTAGTATACAAACTTAAAGCACACGGTATTGGGGATTCAGTATGATGTGGATAAAGAACTGGCTGGCAAACAGGAAGCAAAGAGTAGGAGTAAACGGGTCCTTTTCACAATGGCAGGCAGTGACTAGTGGGGTACCGCAAGGTTCAGTGCTGGGACCCCAGCTATTTACAATATATATTATTGATCTGGATGAGGGAATTGAAGGCAACATCTCCAAGTTTGCGGATGACACTAAGCTGGGGGGCAGTGTTAGCTGTGAGGAGGATGCTAGGAGACTGCAAGGTGACTTGGATAGGCTGGGTGAGTGGGCAAATGTTTGGCAGATGCAATATAATGTGGATAAATGTGAGGTTATCCATTTTGGTGGCAAAAACAGGAAAGCAGACTATTATCTAAATGGTTGCCGATTAGGAAAAGGTGAGATGCAACGAGACCTGGGTGTCATGGTACACCAGTCATTGAAAGTAGGCATGCAGGTGCAGCAGGCAGTGAAGAAAGCGAATGGTATGTTAGCTTTCATAGCAAAAGGATGTGAGTATAGGAGCAGGGAGGTTCTACTGCAGTTGTACAGGGTCTTGGTGAGACCACACCTGGAGTATTGCATACAGTTTTGGTCTCCAAATCTAAGGAAGGACATTATTGCCATAGAGGGAGTGCAGAGAAGGTTCACCAGACTAATTCCTGGGATGTCAGGACTTTCATATTCATTTCATTAAAATTAAATTGGATAGTTATATGGACGGGAAAGGTATGGAGGGTTAGGGTCTGAACGCAGGTGTATGGGACTAGGGGAGAATACGTGTTCGGCACGGACTAGAAGGGTCGAAATGGCCTGTTTCCGTGCTGTAATTGTTATATGGTTATATGAAGAAAGACTGGATAGACTTGGCCTATACTCGCTAGAATTTAGGAGATTGAGGGGGGATCTTATAGAAACTTACAAAATTCTTAAGGGGTTGGACATGCTAGATGCAGGAAGATTGTTCCCGGATAAGGGGGAAATCCTTTAAGACCGAGATGAGAAAAACATTTTCACACAGAGAGTGGTGAATCTCCGGAACTCTCTGCCACAGACGGTAGTTGAGGCCAGTTCATTGGCTATATTTAAGAGGGAGTTAGATGTGGCCCTTGTGGCTAAAGGGATCAGGGGGTATAGAGAGAAGGCAAGTACGGGATACTGAGTTGGATGATCAGCCATGATCAGATTGAATGGCGGTGCAGGCTCGAAGGACCAAATGGCCTACTCCTGCACCTATTTTCTATTTCTATGTATCTATGGTGCGCTAAAATTACAAATGACAAGTTCGTGAAGGTGACATATTACAGACCTGACTTTCAAAGTATCTATTGTTGTCAGCGTACTTCACCGATCTCAAACATTATAGAGAATCTAACCAAACATAATGGCTTCAATGGCATAATAATTCAAATAAAATCCTCCTTTATATTATGTAATTAAAACCACAGGAAATTAGGCTGCTCAAATGTCAAGCCTGTACTTCCTGGGCATGTGGGTATGAAGGTCGGATCTTAAGGAAGCTGCTGACTGAGAATCAACAAAAGACAGAAGAGATCACATTAAGAAATTGTGCAAGCACAGAACTACAGTCTGTTATATTAACCAATTGGACTGACTTAACATTTTTTTTTAATCAATTCCAAGAGTCAAGTCAGGAGTGTTTTATTGTCTGCAAATTCAAATTCTAAAATACAGGCATATGGACAGAACTTAGATATAACTGCTGTGACAAGGTGATCAAAAACTCACTTTTCCTAATCCATGCAACATCTTTGACAACTTCAGTATGTCCAGAAAGAGCTGCAAGTGGTCGGCCGTCTATTGTCCAGATACGAGCCGTTTTATCAAAGGAACCTGTAAGAATCCTGGGGGAATACAAGTTAACTGTGTCACATTTTAAATATTACTGCTGCATTCCAAGCAGACAAGAAACTGTTGAAGAAACTAGCTCCAAAAACGCATTAGCAAATATGAGTTGCAAAGAATTATAAACATAACTGAGATGCTAATATAAACAAAGGACTTTCATATTTACTCAACCTATTTAAAATAAACTATTGCCCCTTGTCCATCTAAATGCACATATAACTTATCGCTCAGAATACTTTCCAGTAACTTTCCTACTACAGATGTTAAGGTCACTGGCCTGTAGTTCCCAGCCTTTTCGGCTTCTATTCAGCTCTGCTTGAATAGAGGCCGGACCTTGATTCTGAACCTTTTGAACCTAGTTTCTGCGGGCTAAATATGGATGTCATGAGACTCTCCAGGTCCTGTAAGATGAATCCATTCCAATCCGATGGAAAATAATACACCAAGGTTGAGGAGACCGCAAGCTGCCAAAATCTGGCAGCACTAGAATTGCAGATAAAGATCACGTGAGGTCTTTTCTGGAGTGGTCTACAGGTTCAGAGCAAGCCAGAGGCTTCAAGAAACTCAGTTGGGGAGCAATTCTTTAAGTGGACAAGAAACTGGTGGCCTAAGTCACAGAGAGGATAAGCAGATCAGGGAGCAGAAGTGCAGAATGGCTCGAGAAATCCAGGAAAATGGTCTAGTAATAAAGATAGTGAGCAAAGGGAGAACTGAATTGGATGGGGAAACCGTCAAAAGGAAACTGAGAGAAGGGATCAGGATGAGGGGATCATGGCGAGGAGGGGATGTGGGAGGGATCAGGGTAAGGAGGGTGAGGAAAAGTGTGTGCGAGAATGTATGATTGTGGGTGTTCATTGTGAGTGGGTGGACAAAGTGTGCATGTTTGTGCATACGCGTGCATGTTATGTCTGTACAGCAGCGCTTCTTCTCGGACCACATTGCCATTGGACCAAGAACTCACATTGTCAAGATGCTCAATAGCTGAAGGTAATTGCTATAACATTTCAAAATAAATCATGCCCAGGCAACTCAGTGAAAGCAAGATGTCATCCGTAATCCCAAGGAAACATTCAAGAAGTCGAATCCTTTAATGAAATCAACAGGCTAAGATTTCCTACATTTTATATGTACATTCCGACATTGCAAGGCAGAAAGGTAATAATTAAAAAGTACAGAATCATTACTAATCCCAAAATAATCCAATTGGCATCTATCAATTTACATTTTATAAAGGAAGCAATTTTTCTATTATTGCGTTTATGTGCACTGATTATATTAGGAGTGAAGAATTAAACCAATCATTGCATGAGACACACTAAACTATGATAAATAATTTCACAATATTTGATTAAAAGGATAAACTGCCAAGCTGCTCGACATGAATTTAAATGTTTGTGGGATTGCCGCCTCTAGCTTTAATTTTTTTAAGTTGTTTAAATTATTAGCCCAGTTTTCTACTAGGGATCTTAATGCCAAACAGTTTTAATCTGTTCTTACCATTCACCTTGCGCTTCCACAGCACTGATCCAGTCATCATGGAACACACACTCTTCTGGCTGTGGAGCATTGTATCGTTCTACATATTCAATCTCAACCACTTCTTCCTAGTGGGGAAAAAAGCATCAGCATTCTTATCCTCAATTTCTTCACGGAAATTATGAAAAATCATACAAGATGTCCACATGTAACAAACAGATTATCTTCCTAACAAATAGTCAGAATTTACACAAAAATGACTTGGTATGAAAACTGTAGCCCCATTGTATTGTAATGAATGGCAACAAATGCACATGATAGGAAAGAATAACTACTAAAAGTGAAGAGAATTAAACTAAATCTGCTGATTGTAGGAATGACCAAATGTACATAGAATAGGACTGTCGGCCCACAATATTTGTGCTGAACATGATAACAAGATAAACGGCCATTAAATGACCACTCCCTTGACAGCTCGTCCCAGGCCCTCCCCACCCTGTGCAAAATAAAACTTGCACTGCACATCTCCTTTAAACTTTTCCCCTCTCATCTTAAAACTATGCCCCCTAGAATTTGACATTTCTACCCTGGGAAAAGGGTTCGGACTGCCTAACATATCTATCAGCTCTCCCCTCAATCTCTGGCCTTCTGGAGAAAACTATCAAAGTGTGTCAAAACTGTCCAATCTCTCCTTATAGTTAATACCCCTTAATCCAGGCAGCATCAGCACCCTCTCCAAATCCCCTACATCATTCTTGTAATGGGCTAACCAAAATGGCACGTAATACTCCAAATGCAGCCTAACCAAAGCATTATGGACATGCATTATGATTTCCTGACTCTTATACTCAATACACAGAACAGTGAAGGAGGCAAGCATACCATGTCCATACTTCATGTAGTTGTAACAGGGAACAGCAAGTACATCTTTCAAACCCCCATTTTGTCAAATACCGTTGACCTGTAATTTTATAGATACTGTTTACTGCATTAATAAACTCGAGTAGAATGTTTTATGATGACTTACTGTTGAAATGTTCTCCAGTTCCATGTGCTTACCCAGTGGCACCCGCAGGAACTGGCCCTTGATGAGGAAATCAAAGTCTGCATGCTTGTGATTAACTGCAAGACAAGAAATTACTGATAATTTACGGTACACATACCAGCACAAAGCACACTGACTTCCTCACCATTCCTAACGCCAGTACTACTCTCCAGAACTTACAAACTATTCATCAATGAAATCTTAGAAAATTAGCTGGCTCCATTTCAATATCAGGCCACTTTCATCATTAGCTACATCCTCTGAATTGTCCCATTACAAGGGCCTGCATGTTCCACAATACAATGTTGGATGCAAATCCAGACAGAATGTAGATCCAGAATACTTATTTCATTGAGAAAGACTGACCCTCAACCCAGGTGCACTTCAAGGCTCCATGCTCTACCCTCTTTGCAGGCATGACTTTGTGGCTCAGCAAAACTCCAATGTCATCTATAAATTCACAGATGACACCACCGTGGTTGACGATATCACCAGTGATGAGTCAATGTATAGGAGAGAAAGAACACCTAGTTGAGTGGTGTTGCAACTACAATCTCACACTCTATGTCTACAAGACCAAAGAACAATCAGGGAAGTCAGGAGGCCACATGCTTGTTTTAATTGGCAGATCAGTGGAGAATTAACAATTTCGAATTCCTGGGCATTAATATCTTGTATAACCTGTCACACACGAATGGAATCATGAAGAAGGCACGACATGGACCCCTATTTTCTTAGAAATGTAAAGAGATTTGGTGTATATCCGAATACTCAAACAAATATTTACAGATCTACTCTTGAGCAATCCTGACTGTTTGCCTCATAGTTTGGAAGGGCAATTCTAACACACGGGAACACAAGAAGCTGCAGAGAGTGGTGAATTCAGCCTGGTCCATCACATGCACAGCCATCCCCTCCAAAATGTCGACATCAGGCACTGCTTCAAGAAGGCAGCATCTATTATCAAGGATTCCCACTACCTAGACTTTGCCATTTTTTCACTGCTACCATCAGACAGGAAATACAGAAGTCTGAAGTTCCACTCCACCTAGTTCAGGAACAGCTACTTTCCTTCAACTAAACGATTCTTTAACCAACCTGCATAACCTACTCCTACTTCAAGAACAGCACACCTACTTCAAGAACAGTCTACCACTAGCACTACTACAGACTTGTTTTTTTTCTATCTATGTATAATTTGTGTTGTCTGACCTATGCACTGGTAATGCTGTTGCAAGCAAGATTTCTGTTGAACCAGCACGCCACCGTGCTTGTGCATATGACAATAAACTCAATTTTGCTTGAACGCTTGCAGAATATTTCCATTCAGATGTCAAGGGTGACCCTGAGCTTCCAGGACCTGTAGTTTAAATTCCCCGCCCCACTCTGACTTTTGTCTTTGACCTCCCATTTGCTCCAAGGATGCCCTGTACAAGCTCAAGCAACACCCCCCCTTCTGAATGGGACTTGATATAAACTTTGACAATTTCAGGGAAACCCCCTTTCTTTCCCCACAGATGTGACTGTAAATTTGTCATGTTTCAAATTATGTCTCCATCATATTTGTTTCAAAGGTAGGTTCTTAAAGTAATTATTGCTTTGACAACTTTGATATGCACCTTATCACAGATATTTCCTCTATTCTCTCTACAACTTAGGACACGCTGGTCCCCATTTTGTACTTCTGAGCAAGGGATTTTTGCCAAGTGCTTCAAGTATTGTTTTTTGTTTGAAATAATGAATCAAGCTAATCTCAACAAGAGCAGGATGCCAGAACACCCAAAATTTGCATACAGATTAAACTCACCATGTTTAGTTTCCAGTAATTTATTAATAATTTTACTGAGATCAATAACTTCAGATACAGCTGGCACAGAGAATGGTATGTCATCTATTTCATATCTGTAACAGAAAATCACATATTTTACTGTTAAACTCTTTCGCATTTTGGTCCTCAAAGCAAGAACATACAGAATTGTGAAAAAAATGTGATGAACAATTGGAGCCTGGGGTTCAAGTACAGTTCCCCAGTGTTAACGCAGAAAGACAGGAAGTAGTATATGTCTGAAGAAGGGTCTCGACCTTAAAATTCACACATTCCTTCTTTCAGGAAATGCTGCCTGTGTTACCCCAGCATTTTGTGTCTATGTTTGCCTTAATAGTTCAAGTTGAGACGTTATATTGTAGCTTAACAAAATAGTGATTCAAAACCATTTGGAGTAATGTGTGCAGTTCACGTCACCACACTATAGGATGTGAATGTGCTAAAAAAAAAAACCATAGAGGAAATTGCCCGACTTTTGGGGACTAGTTGCGGGGAGAGAATGGATAGACTGGATTTGTTTTCTCCAGAGCAAAGGAGGTGACCTGATGGAGGCATATAAAATGAGAGGAACTATAGAGTGGATAGTGAGAATTATTTTCAATGTGCATGGTTTAAGACGAGATGTGAAGGCATTTGAAACCGGATTTGAGGCAAAATATGTTCTTAGACAAAGTTGTTGATATCTGGAATTCACTTCCAGAAATGGTGGTGTTTGTACTGAAAACTAAAAGCATAGACAAAATTGGACTGATGAGACTTTTCCTCTTCTGGTGAAGTATTTCAAAGAACAAATAAATAAGTTTCAGGATTTTAATATCACCAGGTAGGAAGAATTAAAAAAATGAAACCAAGTTTAACTTTAGCCCTCTCTGCTGTTGTTAAGACACCCACAGCCCTGTCAGGACTGCCCAGACAGACAAATCGACTTTGCTTGCTCCTGCTCCAGAGAATTAATCATCTAATACCTTGATTCCATCCCGGCCCCCCCTCACCTCCTTGTCCAGTCCCATCCAAAATACAGCTGAAACACTTCACATGCCCTTCAACAACTTTCATTTCCAAGAAACCCATTGTCTCATCTTTATCATGGACATCCATCCCTTTGCCCCACCAGGAAGGTCTCAGGCCCCTTCAGTTCTCCCTTAAACAGAGACCCAATCACAGTTTTCCTCTACTGACACTTTCATGTGCCGGAGGAACTTGTCCTTACCCTCAGTAACTTCTCTATTCATAGTAATACAGCATAGAAACAACCCCTTTGACCCAAGCTGCCCATGATGCTGACAAAGATGGGCCAACTAGGCTGGTCCCACCTACCTGTGTTTGGCCCATATCCTACAAAACCTTTCCTATACATTTGACTCCTTTCACTTGCTTCAAGTTCCAGGACAGACAAGACACAGACACCCTCCCCCTAATTATGTCTTTCAATAGGGTGATTTCACTAAAGGTCACTGGAGCGTAGATCTGCACCCACGTGACCAAAATTCTCAAGTGGAGGACACTCGAGGGTTCGGTACATGTTAGTGGATGGGAAAAAACGCATTTTCCCACCCGTTAAAAACATAGAAAACGGCGAGGTTGTGAGCTGCAATTTACTGTGCCAGTCGGGGTGACCGTGAGGCACAGCTACCTAGATTTACAGGGGAAAAAAAAGATAGCAAGTAAGGCAAATTCAAGAGGGAACTGAAGGTGCCAAACCAGCGGAAATGAACAGCTGACATTTGCCGTGGATATTTACAGGTCCAAAATATCGGGAATTATCGCGTTTGCTCGCTGAATTTCATCAAAAGTAAGGCATTATTAACTATTTTAACGGGTGGGAAAATGCGTTTTTTCCCATCCACTAACATGTACCGAACCCTCGAGTGTCCTCCACTTGAGAATTTTGGTCACGTGGGTGCGGATCTACGCTCCAGTGACCTTTAGTGAAATCACCCTATAGTGTAGGAAGGCACTGCAGATGCTGGTTTAAACCAAATATACAAATTGCCAGAGTAACTCAGTGGGACAGGCAGCATCTCTGGAGAGAATGAATGGGTGATGTTTAGGGTCGAGACCCTTCTTCACTTATTCAAATTAACTCAGTCTGAAGTAGGGACTGGACCCAAAACGTCACCCATCCCTTCAACCCACTCCAGAGATGCTGTTGCTGTCGCTGCTGCCCGTCCCGCTGAGTTACTCCAGCATTTTCTACAGGTTGGGTGGAACAGACCTGTCCAAATGCACACTGGCACCGACCCCCAATTCACCGGCGGGGCGATTCAATGAGACTGTATTGTCACATGGAGCAGGGTCACAGTGAAGTTATCATTCACCCAGGCAGTGCACAGCACACACAGTCGCCGCCGGCAAAGGTGGGTGGAGGGGTAACTCGGGGAGACCAGGGCCGGGCAATGTGCTGGTTCGGCGGGGAGCTGGTGCCGGGTGGCCCGGGCTCAGGAGCGGCGGTCAATGTGCGGGGGGGGGGGGGGGGGGGGGGGGAGCTGGTGCCGGGTGGCCGGGTCCAGGAGCAGCGGACGGGGGGGGGGGGGGGGGGGGGGGGGGGGGGTGGCCGAAGTGTGCCGGGGTGGGTTTTGTTTGGGAGGGCCCTTGTTGGTGGGGGGGGGGGGGGGGGGGGGCTTGGGGGGGGGGGGGGGTTTGGCCCATCCGGGCGGGGGGGGGGGGGGGGGGCTGACCACAGTTGGTCGGGCGCGCGCACGTGTGGGGGGGGGGGGTCACAGTTGGTTGGGCGCGCGCACGGGGCGCACGTGGGGGGGGGGGGGGGGGGGGGGGTCACAGTTGGATCTGGCGCGCGCGCACGTGTGGGGGGGGGGGGGGGTCACAGTTGGATCTGGCGCGCGCACGTGTGGGGGGGGGGGGGGGTCACAGTTGCTCGGGCGCGCGCGCGTGTGGGTGGGGGGGGGGGGGGGGGTCACAGTTGCTCGGGCGCGCGCACGTGTGGGGGGGGGGGGGGGTGTAATGCCGGCGCCTCCTCACCTCTTGCTGTCCGTGCGGAAACGCGCTTGCACCTGAGCCATGGCGGAGTCCCGGTCGACTGGGCGCATGCGCGCTGCCCCCTACTCCGTCACAGTCCCGACGGCAGCACGTGGTCGCGCCGGAGCCGAGCGCCCGAAGAGCCGAGCGGACAAAGAGCCCGGGGGGAGGGCGAGCGCTTCGCCCTGACTGTGATGCGGGTTGCACAGCAGTGTGACCGGTGCTTTGGCACTCGGAATGGGAATGGAGAAAGAGAGAGTGGGTTGTGGGGGGATGGGCGACCGTATCAGTGCTACCTCCTGCACCCATGCACAACTCATGGACCATCACCTCACCACCAGTTTCCATCCTCCACTCAAATTCACATGAAGCACCTCCGATACCTCCCTCCCCTTTCTTGATCCCAGTCTCCATCACAGGAGATAGCCCATCGACTGACGTTTATTAGAAACCCACCGACTCCCACAGCTATCTAAACCAAAGATCTTATAGGGTGATTTCACCAAATGTCAAATGAGCGTAGACCCCCCCTCACGTGACCGAAAATTTTAACTGGAGGACATATGTCAGTTCGGTACATGTTAGTGAATGGGGAAACACGCACTTTCCCACCCGTTAAAAACATGGAAAACGGCCGATTTTTTAGCTGAAATTTTCTGTGCTAGTCGGGGTGACCGTGAAGCACAGCGACCTAAATTATCAGGCAAAAAAAAAGATAGAAAGTAAGGTAATTACAAGAGAGAACTGAATGTAGAAAAACAGCGGAAGTGAACAGCTGACATTTACCGTGGAGATTTTAAGATCCAAAATATCGGGAATTAACGCGTTTGCTCGCTGAATTTCATCAAAAGCATTATTAACTTACTTTTGATGAAATTGCGTGTAATTTCCGATATTTTGGATCTTAAACTCACCACATTGTACCTGTTCACATATGCTTTCCTCTTCAGTTCCCTCTTGTAAAACCTTACTTTCTATCTTTTTTTTTGCCTGAAAATTTAGGTCGCTGTGCTTCACGGTCACCCCGACTAGCACAGAAAATTTCAGCTAAACAATCGGCCGTTTTCCATGTTTTTAACGGGTGGGAAAGTGCGTGTTTCCCCATTCACTTACATGTACCAAACTGAGAGATGTCCTCCAGTTAAAATTTTCGGTCACGTGAGGGGGGATCTACGCTCATTTGACCTTTGGTGAAATCACCCTATAGCAGAGCAAGATAGGCTACTCCTGCTAAATGCAATGGGCTGACGTGTAGTGCGCTATGGAGGGGATCATGGGCATTTTTCCACGCCCATTTTAGCAACCTGAGCCTACCTAACCCGACCCGACTCGCACTGTAATCAATGTTGCGGGGCAACAGTTTGTGTGGGTCAGATTCATAAAGCTGTCAGTTCAAACTTCTTGTCAAGAATAAAATTTGATTCTGGTAATTGTCTTTTTTAAAGTTTTTTAAATCATTTCTTTTTAAATGGCTCACAAGATCTTTGATCTAAACTACACTTATTCCCACCCTGCCTACTGCAGGTTGGGTGGAACAGACTCAATAGGTGCAGGAGGAGGCCATTTGGTCCTTCGAGCCAGCACCGCCATTCAATGTGATCGTGGCTGATCATCCCCAATCAGTTCCTGCCTTCTCCCCATATCCCCTGACTCCGTTATTTTTAAGAGCCCTATCGAGCTTTCTCTTGAAAGCATCCAGAGAACTTGCCTCCACCGCCCTCTGAGACTCGATCCCCTACTCCCAATTCCTTCATCTGCACCCAAGATGAGGTGTTCCATACCAGGCCATCTAATTATTCATCTAATTATTCTTTTGGGAACAGGGGTTCCCATCTTCTATCATAGATGAGATCCTCACTCATGTCTCTTCCGTATCCCGTAGCTCCGTCCTTGCTTCCCCCACCCCGAGTCCTTACCTTTCACTCCAACAGCCGTCGCATACAGCACATAATCCAGCAACATTTTCACCACCTCCAACAGGATCCCACCACAAGTCACATCTTCCCATCTCCACCTCTTTCCGCAGAGACGGTTCCCTTCGCAACTCCCTGGTTAACTCATCACTTCCCACCCAAACCACCCCTTCGCCAGGTATTTTTCCCTGCAAGCACAAGAGATGCAACACTTATCCCCATTCCTCCTCCCTTGACTCCGTCCAAGGACCCCGACATTCGTTTCTAGTGAGGAAGAAGTTCACTTATACCTCATCTACTGTATCCGCTGTTCCAGGTGTGGACTCCTATTAGCGAGACGATCGTTTCGCTGAACGTTTCTACTGGTTTCACCTCAGCCTATGTGCTCTCCCTGTTACTAAACACTTTTAACTCCCCCTCCTATTCCCACACTGACCTTTCTGTCCTGGGACTCCTCCATTGTCAGAATGAGGCATAACGCAAATTGGAGCACCTCATATTTCACTTGGGCAGCTTGCAACCCAGTTTAGTTTAGATACTGCACAGAAACAGGCCCTTCGGCCCACCGTGTCTGCGCCGACCAGCGATCCCTGCACATTAACACTATCCTACACCCACAAGGGACAATTTTTACATTTACCAAGCCAATTAACCTACAAACCTGTACGTCTTTGAAGTGTGGGAGGAAACCGAATATCTCGGAGAAAACCCACGCAGGTCATGGGGAGAATGTACAAACTCCATATATACAGCAGCTGTAGTCGAGATCGAACCAGGGTCTTCGGCGCTAAATTCGTTGTAAGGCAGCAACTCTACCGCTGCGCCACTGTGACCACCCAAGTTGATTTCTCTAGCTTCAAGTAAGCCTTGCTTTCTCTCTCTGTCCCTCCACCACTCTAGTTCTCCGACTAGTTTCACTGTCCTTAAGATTAACTTTACTGATTGTATGCCTCCTTGTCACCTTCCCCTCAGCTAACAATGAATCATTCTACATTTCCTTATCGCCGGGCTTTGATCTGTCGTTTTCACACCTGACCCTTTCATATCTCTCGTTTCCTTCTCCCGATTTTGACTCTGAAGAAGCGTCCCGATCCGAAACGTCACACATTCCTTCGCTCTGATGCTGCCTGACCCTCTGATTTACTCCTGCATTTTGTGTCTATCTTTGGTGTATACCAGCATCTGGTGGTTCCTTCCCACATGAATATATAGACCCTTGCTTTAAAATGCAGCATTGGCAATCCTCGGATTGAGAGGTAGGGAGATCATATAGATGTTATTAGCCATTTCCAGATACATCCTTCAGCAAAAAATAAGTTAACTTAAAGGTTATTGATCAGAACAGCTAGCTCTTTAGACCAGTTAGCCTGACATAGGTGGTGGGGAAGATGCAGGAGTCAATCATAAAAGATGAAATAGCAGCACATTTGGATAGCATTAACAGGATCGGTCAGTCAGCATGGATTTACGCAGGGGAAATCATGCTTGACTAATCTTTTGGAATTTTTTGAGGATGTAACCAGGAAAATGGACGAGAGCCAGTGGATGTAGTGTACCTGGACTTTCAGAAAGCATTCACAACTGGGCAAAATTAAGGCACATGGTATTGGGGTTAGAGTGCTGACATGGATAGGGCAGTTGGTTCTTGCCATTATAAACAGCAGCTTATGTTCTGGGGTTGTCCCCGTAAGTTTTAAACATGCAGTAGTACAGCCACTACTTAAGAAACCTGGCCTGGATCAAACTGTTCTGGCCAATTTTAGACCGATCTCCAAGTTGCCTTTTATGTCTAAAATCCTGGAGAAAGTTGTTTATGCTCAGCTAAAACTCTTCTTGGACGAGCATAATATTCGGGAGGTTTTCCAGTCTGGGTTTAAAACTATGCATAGCACAGAGTCAGCATTGCTAAGGGTTTTTAATGACATCCTCCTAGCTAATGATTCTGGTAATTATGTGGTTCTTGTCCTGCTGGACCTATCTGCCGCCTTTGATACAGTGGACCATGGTATCTTAATATCTCGGTTACAGCACCTAGTGGGCATCTGTGGCAGTGCCCTGGGATGGTTCAGGTCCTATCTGGCAGACAGAACCATGTGTGTAAGCCTTGCTCGTTTTGAATCCTCCTCCGCTCCTGTCATATGGGGTTCCACAGGGCTCAATTTTAGGGGCCCTGCTTTTCTCACTGTACTTACTTCCTCTGGGCTCCATTCTTAGAAAGCATGGCATCTCTTTTCATTGTTATGCTGATGATAGCCAACTATATATGCCGCTGAGGAAGGAAGAGACGCCTTTTCTGTCAAATCACTTCTGTCATGTCTCGAGGACATTAAGTCCTGGATGGCCCTAAACTTTCTAGGATTTAATGATTGGCCCCAATGGCTGCCGTGAACCTCCCCGTGTTAACTTGGGTCCACTGGCACGGTACGTGAAGCCAACAGTTTTAAACCTAGTTTTTAGGATGGACAGTGATTTTAAATTAGATCATCAAATAGGCGCGGTGGTTAAGTCCAGTCCAAAGGTGAAGCCCATTCTCGAGCGGCAGCATTTTGAAACAGTAATCCATGCCTTTATTACATCATCCCGACGTGCACAGAATTTTAGTTTAGAGAAACAGGCCCTTCATCCCGCCAAATCGGCAACGACCAACGATCCCCGCACATTAACACTACCCAACATACATTAGGGACATTTTTGCATTTATAACCAAGCCAATTAACTTACAAACCTGTACATCTTTGGAGTGTGGGAGGAAACCAAAGATCTCAGAGAAAACCTATGCAGGACACGGGGAGAACGTACAAACACCGTACAGACAGCACCCGTAGTCGGGATCAAACCCGGGTTTCTGGTGCTGTAAGGCAGCAGCTCTACTGCTACGCCACTGTGCCCACTATTTTCATAAGTATATTGCCATCAATGGAAACACTTGCTCAGGTTTACTTTGTTTTCATCCATGATCCTGTTGAAACTTGTGATGTTAATTATTTGACTATGTTTTTCCAATTAAAAGGTAAAGTGAGGTAAGGCAGCACATTTAGCAAGTGTAGTGTTAAGGGGCTGTCCCACTGCGGCGACCTAATCTGCGAATTCAGACGAGTTTGCCCTCGAAGCATACTCGCAGCATGGTCGACACGAGGTCCTAGGAGATCTTTGTAACTCTCCATCATGCTCGAGTGTAGTCCCCACGTACTCAAGGCCTCAGCTACGTCGCGGTGTATTTTTCAACATGCTGAAAAATGCCCGCGAGTAAAAAAAGGTCGCCATGGAAAAAAATCGATATTTTTTTTAACTCGTAGGTTTAGTCGAGGTAGGTCGTAGTAGATCGGCATGTTAGTCAGTCGAAGGTAATCAAAGGTAGTCGTAGATAGTCTTCAACATAGTCGAAGGGAGGTCGAAGGAGACCGAAGGAGATCGTCTTCACTCCACTATTCGGTGTCCAATATTCCCGAAGCTAGTCTTCAACATAGTCGAAGGAGGTCCAAGGAGGTCTCCACATAGTCGAAGGAAGTCTTCAACATGGAACTTTTTCAAACTCTCCTAAACTCGCCAATTAAGTCATCGCAGTGGGACAGCCCCTTTAGGGTTCATGCGTTCCAGTGATGCTGTTGGAGGTTATCTCTACAAGGTACGCCTCTGGGTGGTCTCCAGACACCCCATCAACAGAAAGGAATGGTGGATCTTCAGGTTTCCATGAAGAGATATGTTCACTCCCTCTCCTCTCTTTCATTCCTTTTCCCACAAACACCTCATCATCTTTTGGATCCCTTCTGATATAGCAGCTTGTGAGTTACACTGATCAACTGGAGTCCCATTGTGGCTAACTGCAGCACCTGTGGGAAATTCAGCTGCACATTTAGCAGGCTGCATTCATTCCCACAGATGGAACAATTTGGGTGCTAAACAACTTTAATGCACCATTTATTAAAAAAAAACAATGGTAATGTGCAGAGATGTGTCAATATCATTTGGTTGTAAGAAAATTCAATGCCAAGCCTTCCAGCATTAAAAACAACTAAACTGCCAAAGCTCTCATCATGAAACAGTGTGATGCATCATAAAAGTAGTACCTGTATACGTTTTGTACAACACATTTTTTTCTCTTATCGCGTTTCTCAAACCTAAAACCCACAACTGTAGCGGCTGCCTCCTTCACACAGAGAAATCTGTAAATCATTGCATTTTAGTCAGTTAGTTCGGAAAATGTGAAGGGGGGTGAAGGGGCTTTAATTCTTATACCTTGAATTACCGGGTCGCTGTTACTTCTGTAAACAATGCAACTCTACCCCTGGTTGCTGCTCCAAATCCAACACGCCCCAGCTCCGCAAATGTCGGGATCGCAGCGCTGGGATACCAGCGGGGTGCGGGCAATGCCTTACCGGGTCGCCGTGCGGCCAGCTCCGGAGCGCTGTGGCCGCTGACACACAACATCGCGGAGCGTCGCTGGATTTGGAGCCGCGCAGCCAGGGGTAGAGTTGCCGGGGTCGGAGCTCCAACCGGCGCCGCCCCGCGGCCGGACGGAGCCCCCAGCTCCGCGGCTCCAAATCCAGCGACGCTCCGATGTTGGAAGAAGGCGGCCACAGCGCTCCGGAGCTTGCCGCACGGCGACCCGGTAAGGCATTGCTCGCTCCCTGCTGGTATCCCAGCGCTGCGACGCCGCCGACTCCCGACATTCTCGGCGCTGGGACGTCCGGCCGTGGGCCGCGCTATTTGGAGCGCCTCGCAGCAGGGGTAGAGTTGCCCGGGGTCGGAGCTACAACCGGCGCCGCCCGCGCCGGACGGAGCCCCCAGCTCCGCGAGGTTGGTAGTCGCCGACCAGGTAGGTAGGGGACTAAGAATTAAAGTTTCCCCCTTCACCCCTACACCACCACCACCACATAAAATCCCTCCAAACTAACTGACTAACATTTATGCAATGATTCTCCCGGTCTCCGGGGAGGAGGCAGCTGCTCCAGACTTTTCAAGCCGCCCGCGCTACCTACCTAATCTACGCTAAAAATCTTCCATTCTGAAATCCGAAAATGTCCGAAATCCGACAAGTGTCTGGTCCCAAGGCTTTCGGATAAAAGGTTGTGCACCTGTACCTGTATAAGTTTTGTACAACACTTTCTCATCCATTCTCAATAAAAACACAACTGTTCTTCACACAGAGAAATTACATTTAAAAGTGGCTTTATTTGAATTATTTTACTTCTGTAAACAATGCAATCTTCTGCAAACACTGATGACTGAATATTATCTGTGATCAAACTTCACTGCAGCAAGTGTACTTTTTAAATGACTCATATCAGGTAGATATGTGTAATCAGAAAACACAATTAATCCTCCTAATGCCCATATTAAAATAGGGATAGAGTATATTGGCAGTTCCCAGTTAGCTTGCTAAAAAGTAGGCACAGCAACAGTTGGTCCTTCTTTGGCTGAAAAACTCATTCTACTTGTTTCACAGCAATGGAATAGGTTTTACCACCAAAGATGTTTCACTGATTCAAACATTGAATCCTCTCCTCATGAGGCACACTTTCCTCATCTTAATTTGTTTTTCTTTTAAAAAAAGTTTGTATCTGTTCTGACGATCTATAAGGCTTCCCAAAAATAAAGGGTACATTTTAAATATGATTGCCTGTGGCATCTAAAGATAAATACACATTTTAATTTTTTGGAGTTAATTAGATATTGAAATGAATTATCATCAAATATAACCAACATAAAGGTTTGGGGTAATTCTCTGCCTCTCAACACTAAAGAGACCCACAGCACAAAAAATGTGAAAACTTTTGGTGGTATTTTTGCCACGATTGCACTTATGTTGTTCATCAATAACTGAAGGCCTGAATGTAAAACATGTGATTGCAAGGGCATTACCCAAAGTCTGGCCAGAGGCCATCTCCTTATTACATAGCATTGTAATCACACTGGTATGCATGGCGAAGAACTCCACATTTCTCTCACAAGCTTCCACACCTACCAACAGTATAAAAACTCAGAGTAATCTTCAAATGCAGCATATCTCCCTTTAAATCAAATGTTAAAAGAAATAATGTTAATATAATAATTTAGATTTTAGGATTCCTGCTATTCATGCTATGAGCAGGTTTTTCAAAACATAATGTGGACTGTCATTGGCAGGGAACAAGAACATAGAAAGTTGCTGCAAGACATCCATTCATATTACAGGTTTTGGAAGAATGCCGTCTGATAGTAACACACTGTCAGTCCCAGGGTGAAAACCCTCCCATTTCCAAGCTCTGCCAGCACGATGCCTGCATTGTAATCCTGAGAGGCTTCTTCTGTATAATTTTGAAAATAAAACAAAAGACTTCAATTCTGCCTCCATCTCTAATACCAAACAAACCATTAGCCAATATAAAATCGGTCCATATTTGCCAGGATAACTAACGCCTGCTGAAACATTTTCAGAATAAATATATTATAGTCTGATCAGATCTGGCATGCCTTTAAGTTCATGTTGTCTTCTCAGCATATATCTGGCACCAGCACCAGAAATAGCAATAGTTAACACTGATGAGCAGTGAGAGCATAAGAACCTTCAATCAAATTGCAGCAGCCTTGTAGTAGAAATCAGTACTTAGGATGATCATTCATGTTGCTGGCACAGGCTCCAAAACCAGTTGGTAAATACTGAGCTGCACAATGTAATCTGTTACCTGTATTTCCTGATATTTCACAAAAAGATATTGACCATCAAAAACATAAGATTTCTTTAAGCAGCCTTTTTTTTTAATGTTCAGCTGCTCCAACTTTTGATTCTGGAGAAGATTGAGCAGGAGGTCCATGCATTTAACAAATTTCTCTTTTTAGAATTCCAATCTTGTGAAACAGGCAAACGTATCCCTGCTACTTGAATGGAAGCAAAGCTTTAACCTGATCTGTGTCTGAAACCAGGACCTTCCCTGTTCCGTGATAGCTCAGGAGTCTCCCCATGCCTGGGTACCAGCTGATTCTTTGGTTGCACACATGGAGTGTATGAAGATCTTCAGTCTCCTGGTCTGGCTATTTCATGCAAGCGGGGCTCAGGTGCAGGCAGAATCCCATCTTCACACTCCTCTTTCACTTGGCGAATATAACTGTCATGGGCTAGAATTACATTGGAAAGAAATACAAAGTAAGTAATATCATCCATCCATCAAGCCAACAATAAGTTAAGTACCATACATTTTTATCCAGAGGGATAGGGAAACAATTAAAATTTGTTTTATGGATACAATTTAATATATAGGACATTAAAACAAAAGGAAATGGTGAAAATATTCAGCAGGTCAGGCAGCATCTGCAGACAGAGAAGCAGAGTTAAATGTTTATGGCCAATGACTCTTTTCATTGTTCATTTTACTTTCCAGACACTAACAGACCTGGTTGAATACAGTATAGCAAAGTATGGAGTCATTAATTTTGAAAGTAGGAATAAAGTAGGAATAACTATTTTCTAAATGGGGAGAGAATTCAGAAATCGGAGGTGCAAAAGGACTTGGGAGCAAAGATCCTATAGCAAGCAAGATAGTGCACTCCTGCTAAAGCCAATGGGCTGATGTATAGTATGCTACGGAGCGGAATGACAGCCTTTTCGGGCCGGGTAGGGTTGGGGTGAGGAGCGGGGCTGGGCCACAGCCTCGCAGCCTTGCCGCCAGTACCGCCGCCTCCAAAGATCTTGAAGCAGTTTACAGCAGAGCAGTATGCAACACTAGTAGATGTGGGCGCCATGGCCAAAGCAAAGATACGAGTGCGGAAAAGGAAGCCGGTTACGGAAATGGGGCCGAAGATTACCCATGAATCTGCCTATGACCCTACTACGTCTTTTCCGTCGAGTGCTTGCTATAGGATCTTTGCTTGGGAGTGCTGGTGCAGGATTCCCAAAAGGCTAATTTGTAATCATTTAATTGCACTAATTTAATTGGTAGTAAGGAAGGCAAATGCAATGCTTGCATTTATTTCGAGAGAACTAGAATACAAAAACAGTGATGTAATGCTGAGGCTTTATATGGCACTGGTCAGATCGCATTTGGAATATTGTGAGCAGTTTTGGGCCCCATATCTGAGGAATGATGTGCTGGCGTTGGAGAGGATCCAGAGGAGGTTTACAAGAATGATCCCAGGAATGAATGGGTTAACATATGATGAGCATTTGACGGCACTGGGCCTGTACTCGCTGGAGTTTAGAAGGATGAGGGAGGACCTCATCAAAAATTACCGAATAGTGAAAGACCTGGATAGAGTGCAAGTGGAAGGGATGTTTCCACTAGTGGGAGAATCTAGGACCAGATGCCATAGCCTCAGAATAAAAAGACGTACCTTTAGAAAGGAGATGAGGAAGAATTTCTTTGGTCAGAGGGTGGTGAATCTGTGGAATCCATTGCCACAGACGGCTGTGGAGGCCAAGACAATGCATATTTTTAAGGCAGAGATTGACAGATTCTTGATTAGGAAGGGCATCAGGGGTTATGGGGTGAAGGATGGAGAGTGGGGTTGAGAAGGAAGGATAAACAGGCCTTGATTGAATGATGGAGGAAACGATGGGCCGAATATAAGCTGCGTTTCCAAATCAGTAGGGTTTTTTTCAAACAATGGCCTCTAACAATAATGTAGTGTTAACATGTTGTAAACTAACTTTCCTAATATATCACATGAACTGAATTAATTTGAGTCATTTGTTTGATTATTGCACCTCACCCTCAAAAGTTAATACAGGACTCATGGAAATGAATATTGCTTGCCAGTGTAATTCAATGTTTACAAAGCACTAGTATTATTTTCCAAACAGCATTTAAATAAAAACTAATAATAACGCATTGTAATCTAACTCTTCTGATATACCTCATGAAGCTTAATCAATGGGAGTCATTTATTTGATTGTAGCACCCTGTCCTGAAAAGTTATTGCAAGATTCATGGAACAGAATGCTGCTTGCTGCAAACAGCACTGCTTTTTCAAATGCAGTGTTTTCAAAGCAGTAGTTATTTTTCAAACTATGGCATCTAACTATAAAGCAATTACTAATAATGTGTTGTAAACTAACTTGACGTATCACATGAAGCTAAAGTGATTGGATACATTTACTTGATTTTAGCATATTGCGAGATTCATGGAGGTGAATGATACTTTCTGCAAAAAGACAAATTCTGTGGTTCCAAAGCAGTAGAGTCATATGTTCAAGCAATGGCCTAACAATAATGTAGTTAGTAATAACGTGTTGTAAACTATCTTTCCTAATTCTGTTCCTAGAACTTATGAACATGCTGAATATTTCCAGCATTATTTCAAATGTTCAATCTTCACAGTTTTTTGATTTACCATTATTTAGGGCTTATAGTCTGCAGTATATCATCAGTGGGCCTGTATGACAAATAAAGGGGTTAAAGTTATCTTGGACTGCAATTTTCCAGGAGTGTTGCATGAGGGAATGGGTTGAAATCAGCTGTGGAAAGTCAAGGTAAATATCCCATCCTCTGAGAATTGGAAATGGAGGGAAAATATTTCACTTCACTGTAACTAACACTCAAATTTAACTGTGCAGGGAAGAACTGCAGATGCTGGTTTATATCGAAGGTAGACACAAACTGTTGGAGTAACTCAGCGGGACAGGCAGCATCTCAGGAGAGAAGGAGTGGGTGACAGTGGGTGACATTTCAGGTTGAATCCCTTCTTCAGAACTCAAATATAACTCATGACAAAATGATAACAGGTTTCTTCTCTACAACAGCCATTAAAATGCCTTGACAATTAGGTAATCAGCTTTTTAAAAAAAATAATTTGTCATATTGAAAAAGATCACTAGAATGGATGACCTACTTTGTGCAGGTAGTTCAAGAGTCAAGTGTGTTCTATTGTCATATGTCCCGAAACAGAACAATGAATTCTTACTTGCAGCAGCACAACAGATATGTAACATATGTTCTGCTATAACATGTGTTTCCATAGATTGGATATAACAAGTGATGAATTAGGGGAAAATATTTATATTACATGGGTCAAACTGGTTATAACACAATCAGAAGCTAATGAACCACTTAAAAGTTACTTTGGATATTGATAAACAGAAAACAATTTGTCTTGGATTTGAACAATAAAGAAAAAACACTGTTTCCATTTAACCTCCCTGCAATAATAACCTAATACTGTCTCTCAAGAACATAGCTGCTATTTTAGCTGCAGATGGCCATTGAAGTTAACAATCAATTGCTATTATTAACAATTGGCCAATGAACCTCAATTAAACAATGGAATATACAACATTTAATATTTTAGCTTGCAGTACCAAAAGTTATGTTATTGCTATTACAGGGCTCGAAATTAGCGGTTGCCCGGGTGCCATTGACCACCCAAAGTGCCGCCGGGCAATCTAAACGGCGACTCATTTTGCCCGGCTTGGCATGCAAATACTGGTTTATACCGATAGACACAAAAAACTGGAGTAACTGGGTCAGGTAGCATCTCTGGAGAATAGGAACGTGACGTTTTGTGTCGGCGGCTGTATTCCTCTAGTATCTTTGATTGCGGGGCAAAGATACTAGGTGTGTGGTGACGAAGGGTCGGAGTGAATGACGGGCCCCGAACAGCGGCAACAGCAGCCGCGACAGCGGCACCACCGCCTCCTCCTCCCGCACCCCGCCCGGTGGAAGGAGGCCTCCCTTTCCCTCGCTCCTCCCGGCCACAGCGTGCTAGAGGGGTTGTTTTGAAAGCGCATTGGCGGATTGGCAAGCAATGGCTGCTATTGTCCTGATAACGGCCACTGCCTGAAAATCCGTTAACGCCGCTTTCAA
The DNA here is from genome assembly GCF_028641065.1 of Leucoraja erinaceus. NCBI lineage: Eukaryota > Metazoa > Chordata > Chondrichthyes > Rajiformes > Rajidae > Leucoraja > Leucoraja erinaceus. The sequence goes on from NC_073383.1 coordinate 3,601,211, forward strand.
AACAACCCCTCTCGCACGCCGAGACCGGGTGGAGGGAGAGGGAGGTCTCCTTCCACCATCTGAAGCATCTGCACCAAAGACCCTATAACTATAGGATCTTTGAGCTGCACCGCTCGGCCTCGCACCTTCCTGTCGGCTGGAGGAGGCGGCGGCACTTTGGCGTTGGACAGGGATGGCCAAGGCAGCGGGCGATATTGTCCGAGGAGCGCTGATGTTCCTTCCTCTCCCCTCTCTCTCTCTCTCTCTCTTGTACGCCCCCTCCACCCCTCTTATCCTGGGACCCCTCCTCTCCATCCAGCACTGATCCCCATTCCTTCCTCTATTGTCCTCACTGACATCCCCCCTGTGCTCCCCTCCCCATCTACCCCCCCCCCCCCCCCCCCCCCAATCTATTCATCACCCTACCCACCTCGCATTGATTCTCCTTCCACCGCCCCTCCCCCCCATCCATCTAACACTGGTCCCCAATTCATCCTGTACTGACCCCCCTTCCCATCCATCCTGCACTCCGCCCCCCCATTCATACTGCACGAATCCACCCATTAATCCCGTACTGACCCACCCTCCATTTACCCTGCACCAATCCCCCCATCCATCCTGTAGTGATCTGCCCATTCATCTTTTACTGATCCCTCATTCATCCTGTGCTGATCCCCTCATGCATCCTGTACTGATCCCCTCATTCATCCCGTACTGATCCCTCATTCATCCCGTACTGATCCCCCATTCATCCAATACTGATCCCCTCATTCATCCTGTAGTGATCCCCTTCATCCTGCACAGACCCTCCGATCCACTGTCCTGACCCCCCCCCCCATTCATCCTGTACTGAATCCCCCATTCATCCTGTACTGATCTCCCCCCCCCATCCATCCTGTAATGATCCCCCGCATTCAACACCTCTGACATCCCCCGTGCTCTCCCCTCACAATTTTACATACTCCAACCAACACGTACTAATTCACCTGCTTCAAACCATCCATTCCGCACTGATTGCCTTCTCAACCCCCCCCCCCCCCCCAACAATGGTCTTCAGAGCGAACATTGACTATGTTTGATAACGGAATGCAATCAAATGTGTTTTAATTCCCAATGTTATTATTTGTTTTGACTCCTTTAAACATATTACCAAAAGAACATTTGCTGCAGTTATGTCCTTTGGCCATCTCTTGTCAGTTAGTCTAATGCTTAACCTGTCAGATGGGTATAGTCGGTTTTAACAGCTAGTATCATAAAATGCCTTTAGAAATTTCCTTGCAACCTGTATATTTTGTTATGGATAAATTATGTGGGAAGCCAGAGTATTTCTATACCAATAGCAATAACGACCTATGCTATGGCCATGTCATGGTAATTTTCGGTCCTTCACAGAAAACATGCTTGCATCAATCTGTAGTGTGCATGGTTAAGCATATATGTTATCAAGGTCCTGGATTCATTGACACAGGTTGATCATACGCTGAATAATCCAACCACATTTTTGTTTGGAAGTGGAAAGAACTATTAGAAATTGCATTAATTGCAATGTGCAAAAAGAATTGAGATATTGTATTATAATTTTGCTGCATGTCATTGTGGTATATATCATGTCTTGATTGGTGAATATGTTTGGTTTGTGAGTTATTTGAAGCAGAAATATTATGTGAATGTAGACAAAAGTGCTGGAGAAACTCAGCGGATGCAGCAGCATCTATGGAGCGAAGGAAACAGGCAACATTTCGGGCCGAAACCTTTCTTCAGACTGATGGGTTTCAGCCTGAAACGTTGCCTATTTCCTTCGCTCCATAGATGCTGCTGCACCCGCTGAGTTACTCCTCCACTTTTGTCTCGCTTCGATTTTCCAGCATCTGCAGTTCCTTCTTGAACATAATATGTGAATGCTTCATTGAGCATAATTCCGACTGGTAACTACGCACTTCGTCCGAGCACATTATCACACGCGTCATGCAAACCGTCTTAAATGACCACCTAAAATGTCATTTGGCAACCTAAAAAGCTGTCAAGGTTGCCAGGCTGGCAACAGGGAAAAAAAGTTAAGCGAGAGCCCTGTATTACTGAAAATCCTACCGAAAAAATAACTTTGTAATTGTGAGTGTGAAACTCTCTAGCACCCTTTGCCCCACTATCAGAATTGTCTTGATATTAGTTTTCTACAAGACAACATTTTGCCCCCGTCCCACTTAGGAAACCTGAACGGAAACCTCCGGAGACTTTGCGCCCCACCCAAGATTTCTGTGCGGTTCCCGGAGGTTTTTATCAGTCTCCCTACCTGCTTCCACTACCTGCAACCTCCGGCAACCACCTGCAACCTCCGGGAACCGCACGGAAACCTTGGGTGGGGCGAAAATCTCCAGAGGTTTCCGTTCAGGTTTCCTAAGTGGGACAGGGACATTTAGAAACCCAACCATCAAGTTATAGCAGACCTATATGTACTATCTATATAATTAAAAGTGTCATCTTGACCACTTCCTGTTTGCACTGTTCTTTGATTTTAGAAAAAAACGCTACCACAAACGGCTGTGATTTTTTGGCCATCTTACTCGGAGACCTCCTCCGCTGGGCAGGCCCCGAGGATTTTTCCAATCGATGAAAAATAAAAGTTATTAGTGTTTAAAAAAATGTTGGGATTCTCTATCTTGTCAATCACCGCCATGAAGGCCACACCCCTTCCGGGGGTGGGGGGCTATAAAACCCGGAAGTCTGGACGTGGCTCAGTCTGTCTGCAAGATGGCGAGGGAGAGGTCACGACTCTCAGTCTGAGCTGGGCATCTACACAACACTGAGTGTATACTGACCTGTGAGTGGCCTTAATGTGGTTTGAAAATGTGGTTTGGTTTGAAAATTAGGTTTGGTTTGAAAATGAGGTTTGGTTTGAAAATGAGGTTTGGTTTGAAAATGAGGTTTGGTTTGAAAATGAGGTTGGTTTGAAATGATGTGGTTGGTTAGCTCTGAGCTATCAATATTTCAAAGACGTTTCCTCAATTATGGCCTGATAATGGCAAAAAAACTCATTTAAATTTTGGAATAATGCATCCACCCCAACTCTTAAAATGTGGATCACAAGCATGTCTGAGACACTACATCTTGAAGATATGAGACTCGTCTTAGCAGGAAAATCAGAGCAATTTTTAAAGATATGGTCTCCGTTCATTGATTCATTACAAGCATAATATGGTGCAACACAACTTCGGAATTAAACCGATTTATGGACAGGGTGATGGGTGTGGTGAGAAACAAAGTAGGTATATCAACACGTTTTTGGTCTTTCTTTTCTTTATATTATTTTTCTTCTTTGTCTTTCTATTTATTTATTTATTTATTTATTTATTTTTACGTTTTTAGTTATTCACTCTGCGACTACACTCTTTGGTAGTTTAGGGGGGTTACACATTCACTAGCTCTTTCACTCTCTCTTTCTTGCTCTTTTTCTCTCTTTCTATTTCATTTTTGTCAAAATTCAAATGGAAGATGTACAATAAATGTATTTTGTCATATGCCACGGTTAATACTACTGTACATTGCTTCTAATAAAAATATTATTTAAAAACAAAGATAATGTGGTTGGTTTGAAAATGTGGTTGGAAAATGAAGTTTGAAAATGAAAATGTGGTTTGAAAATGAAAATGTGGTTTGGTATGAAAATGTGGTTTGGTATGAAAATGTAGTTGGTTTGAAAATGTGGGTTGGTTTGAAAATGAAAATGTGGTTTGGTTTGAAAATGTGGTTGGGTTTGAACATGAGGGTGGTTTGAAAATGTGGTTGGTTTGAAAATAAAAATGTGGTTTGAAAATGAAGTTTGAAAATGAAAATTTGGTTTGAAAATCTAAATGTGGTTTGGTATGAAAATTTTGTTTGGAATGAAAATGTTGATTTGAAAATGAGGTTGGTTTGAAAATGTGGTTGGTTTGAAAATGAGGTTTGAAAATGAGGTTTGAAAACGAGGTTGGTTTGACAATGCGGTTTAAAAATGAGGTTGGAACTGTTGGTTTGAAAATGAGGGTGGTTTGATAATGGGGTTGGTTTGAAAATGAGGTTGATTTGAAAATGAAAACGTGATTTGAAAATGAAAATGTGGTTTGAAAATTAAGTTGGAAAATTAAAATGTGGTATGGTTTGTTTTGAAAATGAGGGTGGTTTGAATATGAGGTTGGTTTGAAAATGTAAATGTGGTTTGGTTTGAAACTTGGTTTGAAAATGAGGTTGGTTTGAAAATGAGGTTGAAAATGAGGGTGGTTTGAAAATGTGGTTGGTTTGAAAATGGGGTTAGTTTGAAAATGTGGTTGGTTTGAAAATGTGGTTTGAATAAGAAAATGTGGTGGTTTGAAAATGAAAATGTGGTTTGGTATGAAAATGTGGTTGGTTTGAAAATGTGGTTGGTTTGAAAATGTGGGTTGGTTTGAAACTGAGGTATGTTGAAAATGAGATTGGTTTGAAAATGTAGTTGGTTTGAAAATGAGGTTGAAAATCATTTCAAATGTGCTTTGAAAATGAAAATGAGGTTTGAAAATGAAGTTGGAAAATGAAAATGAGGTTGGTTTGAACATAAGGGGGGTTTGAAAATGTAGTTTGAAAATGAAAATGTGGTTTGAAAATGAAAATAAGGTTTGGTTTGATAATGAAAATGTGGTTTGGTTTGAAAATGTGGTTGGTTTGAAAATGTGGTTTGGTTTGAAAATGAGGGTGGTTTGATCATGAAGGTTGTTTGAAAATGAGGGTGGTTTGAAAATGTGGTTGGTTTGAAAATATGGTTGGTTTGAAGATGTGGTATGGTATGAAAATGTGGCTTGTTAGAAATTAGGGTGGTTTGAAAATGTGGTTGGTTTGAACATGAGGGTGGTTTGAACATGAGGGTGGTTTGAGAATGTGGTACGGTTTGAAAATTTGGTTGGTTTGAAAATGTAGTTTGAAAATGAAAATGTGGTTTGAAAATGAAAATGTGGTTTGAAAATAGACAATAGGTGCAGGAGTAGGCCATTTGTCCCCTCGAGTCAGCACCGCCATTCAATGTGATCATGGCTGATCATCCCCAATCAGTACCCCGTTCCTGCCTTCTCCCCATATCCCCTGACTCCGCTATTTTTAAGAGCCCTGTCTAGCTCTTGAAAGCATCCAGAGAACCTGCCTCCAAAGCCCTCTGAGGCAGAGAATTCCAGACTTTGAAAAGGAGGTTGGCTTGAAATATATTTGAAAATAAAAATGTGGTTTGAAAAAGAAAATGTGGTGGTTTGAAAATTAAAATTTGGTTTGAAAATGTGGTTGGTTTGAAATTGAAAATGTGGTTTGAAAGATCAGACTGTGTTGACTGCAAAAGTCCCCCATTCATTCCGTGACGTAGTGAACAGGTCGCGCTGAACAACGCGTAATTTACGGTGAGTGCAGAGGTCGTGCTGAATGCGGAAGTGTTGCTGACTGCGGAAGGCCCACATTGGAGAAGCCATGCTGAGCCGTTCAAAAAAAGTATTCAAAAAAGTTTACTGCCATATATGTGGTGTGTGTGTGACGTGGTGTGCGTGTCGCGGTGTGTGGGTGTGTCGTGGTGTGTGTGTGAGGTGGAATGTGTGCGTGAAGTGGAGGGTGTGTGCGCGTGAGGTGGAGGGTGTGTGCGCGCGTGAGGTGGAGGGTGTGTGTCAGTGTTCAATAAATAACAAATAGTACAAATAATATAGTATTTTGTAGTTCAAAGCTTATTCACTGTTTAATAACCCAATGGCTGTCAGGAAGAAGCTGTTGCTGAATGAGTGTGTGAGTGCATGTGTGTGCACTCTTCTTGAAATGCTGTGTAATTGGATTTGCTGGCCTGTACTCTGATTGGAGTGCTGTGAGGATGGATTTGCTGCCTGCACTCTGTTTGGAGTGCTGAGGTTGGACTTGCTGCCTGCACTCTGCTTGGAGTGATGTGAGGTTGGACTTGCTGCCTGCTCTCTGCTTGGAGTGCTGTGAGATTGGATTTGCAGCCTGCACTCTGCTTCCAGTGCTGTGAGATTGGATTTGCGGCCTGCACTGAATGATGACCTTTGAGGTCAATTTTCAGATTTGACAGCTCAATCTCTCTATATTAAAATTGGCTTTTTTTATATCAAAAGCAAAGAGGCATCAAGAGGCAGTGAGGAGCAGAATACAACAGACACAACAAGAAAGAAGTTAATAAATCTCATCTTTAACATTTAAATTATTGTTATATTTTAAGAGTCATTCACATTTTAAACTTTAATAAATCCTTTTTCCACTTGCAATGCCTGCGTGTTTTCATCAAATGTGAACTTAATAGGCAGGAATGGCAGCGCTGTCAGAGAGCTACTAAGAGTGCATGGGGGGAGGTTGAGGGGAGATGGACTGAATGCGTGGGTGGGAGGGGAATGGCAAGGAGCAGAGTGGGGGGATGAAGGGAGGAGGGGTGACTGAATGAACTGCCACACCAACTGCGAGTGACTGAACTGCCAGCCCACCAGCCATGACTTTGTGAACTGCCAGCCCACCAGCCATGACTCACTGAACTGCAAGTCCAAGAATCCATTCAGTCCACAATGTTCACCCTAGCCCTCTGGAAACTAGTCCCTTCTGCGCACAACACTCATACTAGCGCTCCAGAGATCCATGCAAGGATAGACTTTCCTCCTTCATTGCTGTGATCTGTAAAAAAAGATGAAAAGGTCTAAAATTGATTGTCCACCCTCTCCCCCTTCTCTCTCTCAGAGTCTGTCACCTATTTTCGGTAGAATTTCTGGCAGTTTCTCAGCTGCCAGCCCGCCAGGTCTGAGTGACTGAGCTGCCGGGCCAGAGTGACTGAGCTGCCTGGCCTCAGTGACTGAGCTGCCTGGCCAGAGTGGCTGAGCTGCCTGGCCACAGTGACTGAGCTGCCTGGCCCCAGTGACTGAGCTGCCAGGCCTGTGACTGAGCTGCCTGGCCACAGTGACTGAGCTGCCAGGCCTGTGACTGAGCTGCCAGGCCACAGTGGCTGAGCTGCCTGGCCACAGTGACTGAGCTGCCTGGCCTCAGTGACTGAGCTGCCTGGCCTCAGTGACTGAGCTGCCTGGCCAGAGTGACTGAGCTGCCTGGCCCACAGTGACTGAGCTGCCTGGCCCCAGTGACTGAGCTGCCAGGCCTGTGACTGAGCTGCCTGGCCCCAGTAACTGAGCTGCCAGGCCTGTGACTGAGCTGCCTGGCCACAGTGACTGAGCTGCCAGGCCCCAGTGGCTGAGCTGTCAGCCCAAGATCCAGTCGGCCCACAATGTCCATACTAGCTTTATGGAAACCAGTCCCTTCAGCCCATAGCACCCATGCTAGCGCTCCAGAAAGCCATTCCCCCGCCCACTGGCCAGCAATATTGGAATTGGTGGAGAGGTGGAATATTGCGTTGGCGGACCAGCCCTCCCGTGTGAAGCTGGGACCCAATGGGTCCCACTTAGTCTAGTATTCTTTAAAAATCTTTTGAACCTGTTTTAAATTTCCACATAATGTTGTGTTAGGTATTATGTCATGTTATAATATTATGTTAATAACACAATATTATGTTAGGAATTAGGTTGACATTTAGTCTGTAATATTCAAATACGTTTCTACCACTGCTTTACGAGGAAGAAAGAGTTGTAAACACTCACAACCTTAAGAGAAACATAGACCTCCTTCTGTCCTAAATAGATGTTTTATTATTTTATTATTTTTTACAGACTATGGCCCCTTAAGTTCTAAAACATCCTCACCATTTTGCCAAACTTATCTGCCAGAGCTATCTTATGCCCACTTTTGGCCCTCTTGATTTCTTTTCAGTATGCTCCTCAATCCTCCATACTCCTCCAGGGATACACTTGATCCTCTTTGCCTATATCTGACCCATGTCGTTTTTTTGACCAGAGCCTCAATTATTCTCATCATCCATGGTTCTTTGCTCCTGCCTTGCCCTTAACTGCAACCTGCCTTGAACTCTCAGTATCACACGTTTAAAAGCCTCAAACTTCCCAAGGCTTCCCTTTGCCCACAAACAACCTACTCCAATCAATTTTGCAACGTAACCATATAACAATTACAGCACGGAAACAGGCCATCTCGGCCCTTCTAGTCCGTGCCGAACACTTATTCTCCCCTAGTCCCATCTACCTGCACACAGACCATAACCCTCCATTCCTTTCCCGTCCATATAACTATCCAATTTATTTTAAAATTATAAAATCGAACCTGCCTCCACCACCTTCACTGGAAGCTCATTCCACACAGCTACCATTCTCTGAGTAAAGAAGTTCCCCCTCATGTTACCCCTAAACTTCTGTCCCTTAATTTTCAAGTCATGTCCTCTTGTTTGAATCTTCCCTACTCTCAGTGGGAAAAGTTTATCCACGTCAACTCTGTCTATCCCTCTCATCATTTTAAAGACCTCCATCAAGTCCCCCCTTAACCTTCTGCGCTCCAAAGAATAAAGACCTAACTTGTTCAACCTTTCTCTGTAACTTAGTTGCTGAAACCCAGGCAACATTCTAGTAAATCTCCTCTGTACTCTCTCTATTTTGTTGACATCCTTCCTATAATTAGGCGACCAAAATTGTACACCATACTCCAGAATTGGCCTCACCAATGCCTTGTACAATTTTAACATTGCATCCCAACTTCTATACTCAATGCTCTGATTTATAAAGGCCAGCACACCAAAAGCTTTCTTTACCACCCTGTCTACATGAGATTCCACCTTCAGGGAACTGTGCACAGTTATTCCTAGATCCCTCTGTTCAACTGCATTCCTCAATTCACTACCATTTACCATGTACGTCCTATTTTGATTTGTCCTGCCAAGATGTAGCACCTCACACTTATCAGCATTAAACTCCATCTGCCATCTTTCAGCCCACTTCCAAATGGCCTAAATCTCTCTGTAGACTTTGAAAATCTACTTCATCATCCACAACACCACCTATCTTAGTATCATCTGCATACTTACTAATCCATATCTAATAGCATTAAAAAGTTGGCTTTACCCCAATTTGGATCTTTAACTTGCCCAGCCCTGTCCTTATCCATGGCTACAAACATTCCATGACGTTTGTAAAGGTTACATTCCGGGAACCCTCACGTAAGTCAGATTGTACGCAAATCGGAGTCACCTTAACACTAGTCTTTATCTGCTCCTCCTCCACCACCATTTCCTCTTTCTCCCAGAGCCAAGGTGGAAAGTGATGGTGACTGCAGGGGAGAAAGGGATGGGGAAGAAAGAGGCGGCGACGGAGGGGGAGTGGACAAAGTGATGGCCGATAGGAAGAAGCAGTAGCTGGTGAGACGGGATGGAGTCCCACGGTGACCGAGAACGTCCTGTTGGTGGCAAAGGCCTGAAGAATTCTGGATGAAGAACACAAAATCTATACACTGCAAATGGATTGATTGTAATCATGTATTGCCTTACTGCTGACTGGTTAGCATGCGACAAAACAAAACTGAACCACCTATTGTGAATTGTTTACGCAAGTGCGCGTTTATGTAACTCTCCTAATCAAGTGTGTTGCAAATTAGATTCAGTCGGTTCAGAGACAGGAAATGGTTGACTGCAACCAATATGTCGTTACTGAGTTCACATAATGTTCAGTGCTTGATCCCTTCCTTTAGTAATATAAATTAATATTGAGATCAAACTGAAGAGATCATAACAAATGAGTTTGCAGATGATACAAAAACTGTCCATGTGGTCAATATTGAAGAGAAAAGTTGTAGAAGGAAGTCAAAGAGGGATAATGGCAAATGGAGTTTACTCCATTGAAGAGTGCGGTAATATATTTTGGAGGTACCCAACAAGTGAATATGCATGAAAAAGGAAAATATGTAGTGTGGAAAGACAAAGTGACCTTGGAATGCATGTCCACAGATCAATATGACAGTTAAAAAGGCATATATGAATGACACTTTCCCTTATTAGCCAAGGCATAAGAGTTAAAGCATGATGTCATGCCAGCATTGCAAGCAAAATTTGTTGGAATTAATGAGAAAGTTTGTTTAAAAAAAATTAATGGAGAGGTCTCGGGGACAGTTTGTATTTCAGTCAAGGAAGAGCGGGACGTCATAAGAAGTATGAATGTAGATAATTCTCATGGGTCTGGTCAAATATATCCAAGAAAGCTTGAGAAGAAATGACAGATATATGAATACTTGTTAGATGCGGGTGAGTGGCGAAAGACTGGAGGGTGGCTAATGTGACTTTATTTAAGATGGGCTACAAAAAAAATGGGAACAGTAAGCCGAACATCTGAGGTATCAGAGATGCAGGAGAGGATTCTGAAGAATTAGATATACATGCATTTAGGAAGGGTTTGATTAGGGATTTTTGATTGAGTTTTTTGAAGAAGTAATTAAAAAGGTTGATGATGGCAGGGTTATAGATGTAGTCTATAAGGACTTCAGTAAGGCCTTTGATAAGGTTCTGCATGTTAGGCTGCTCTGGGATATTACACATTACATGGGTTCCAGGGAGAGCTTGCTAACTGGACAAAGAATTGGTTTCATGAAAGGAAGCAGAGGACAATGGTGGAAAGTTGTTTCTCGGACTGGAAGTCTGTGATGAGTAGTGTGCCTCAGGGATCAGTTCTGGGCCCATTGCTGTTTGTATATCAAGGATTTGGATGAAAATGTATGAGGCATGATTAATACGTTTGCAGATTACATCAAATAAGTGGTATAATAGAGAGTAAAAATGCCTATCATGAATTACAGCGGAATCCTGATCAGGTGGACAAGTGGGCTGAAGAATGACTAATGGAGTTAAATTTAGATAAGTTTGAGGTGTTGCATTTTGGGAAGTCGAACCTGGGTAGGACTTTCACAGTGAGCAGGTGGACCCTGGGGAGAGTTGTGGAGCAGAGGGATCGAGGAGTACAACTGCATAATTGGATGATGCAGAAGGCTTCTGGCACAGTGGCCTATATCAGTCAGAGAATTGAGTATAGAAGTTGGATCTTTATGTTACAGTTGTACAAGATGCCGCTGAGGCCTCACTTCGGGTATTGTGTTCAGATATTGGTCACCCTGATGAAGGAAACATATCAATAAGTTGCAAGAATATCATTAAGAGCAAAGGGGAGAGATTGGACAAGCCAGGACTTTTTCCTTGGTGCTCAGAAGGCTGAGGTAAAATGCCCTCCATAATGTTTGGGACAAAGACTCATCATTGATTTATTTGCCTCCGTACTCCACAATTTCAGATTTGTAATATTAAAAAAAAAAAAAATCACATGTGGTTAAAGTGCACATTGTCAGATTTCAATAAAGGCCATTTTTATTTCACCATGTAGAAATTGCAGCAAAGTTTATACATGCTGTCATTTCTACATGGTGAAACCAAAATGTATAAGAATACCCTTTAATAAAATCTGACGATGTGCACTTTAACCACATGTGATTTTTTTTCTATTACAAATCTCAAATTGTGGAGACCAGAGGCAAATAAATGAATGATGGGTCTTTCTCCCAAAATGATGGAGGGCACTGTAAACCTGAATGTATTTTCCTTTCCTTCTCATATGTAGCTCTCCAATCAAAGAATAAGAGAGAAAAACAAAAACAAAAAATAAAGTCTGAGTGAACCACCATTAATTAAATGTAGAATACTTCAAAACACTAAGTTCCATTAACAAAAGCCATTACACTTACTGACTGTGGGTGGTGATGAGGTTTCCATAATTTGTACAGGAATGGTCTGCCCAGATCCTAGCAAGATCTGGTGAACTCCTCCATCAAGGCCAGTGTCTCCACTGATCGATGCTCCTACTGTCACCAGTTGCCCCATACGGACCATATTCTGTTCGGATCCTGCCACGCCCACTGAAGCTGCAGAGTCACATTCTGATAGTGACCTGCTAAGCTGCAAGAAGCGAGCTTGACTAAAAACCTGCTGCTGTGCAGTGGAGCTGCTTGACTCCAGCACTGCGGAAGAGCTGCTGGTGCCTCGTTGATGGGAATTCAATGTAACAACTGCAGTGGCTGTGTCCACAGCAGCAAAAGCTGGCTGTAATTGTAAACCCTTAAAGAAAGAAAACAAGCAATAGTAAATGACGACACTAATGCTTTGAAAGTTGGTCAACTTTCCACATCAAACAGAAAATGCTAAGGAAAGGAAAATCACCCAAAGAGGTGTTCTTTTAAACATTTTCTTGCATCAGGTTTCAATGGACTGGATGAAGAAATAACAAACTCTAACTTAAAGATTCAATGATTCTAACACGCAAAACTGATTTCAAAATTGAATTCTTAATTTGTGACAAACTCTTTTCTGTATGTACTGTTGTCGAATATGATGAACATGCACAAAGCAGTAAAGAATTACATTATATAGAACATTTAACAAGGCAAAACATCCCATTGCATTTTACAAGACTATAACAAGACAGAATTCCAACACTAAGCCAGCTACATTATTTTATCAAATAGAAAGGTTGTAATGAATGTTTTTAATAAGAACGAGCAGTGGCAAAGGACTGTGAAAGGAATCCCAGAGTTTGAAGGCTGGATGGCAAAGGGCATTGTTTTCAATAGTAAGGCTAAGGAACTAAGTAATGCACAAGTGGCTATGTTGAAAGAACATAAAAGATCTTGAAAATAGGATGGGAGGAAGAGGTTACAAGAGGAGGAAAGGCCAACCCAGTGAATTTATTTGGATACAAGAATGAGAACTGGGAAAATGCTGATGTTAACCAACAATGATTATGGGCAGCAGAGAATGGTCTGAAGGTTAGAGTCAGCGGTTTCTGCGCAGCAGATGGACTGCAGCATGACAATGCTAATAGCAAGTTCTGAATCTAAGCTCAAAAGCCTGTTCTTTCCTGTTAGGGGGGAAAAGATTGCAACAACACAAATCAACAACTGAATAAGAAATGGGAGGTTTAGGTTTTCTTTATATCAATATCATAATCATATCAATCTAACCTGTAATTGTGCAAAAAGCTTTGGTTGCAATGAGGAGACTGAAGAAGGAATCTCTGTTGCCTCTGGAGATAGTGTATCTGCTAGCTGGGTTGACTCCACCTTTGTGATGATGGAATCTGCTGTGGTGCTCTCTGTGAATCAACAACATCCATATAATGATGCACATAGCCTCACTATTTTAATCATTTCATCAGCAACTTTCAATGAAATCAGCTGCATACTGCTATGCAACAACATCCTCCAGCTTAAAAGTACCCATATTAATGTATCTCCTCAGCTTGTAATAATAATAATAATAATAAACTTTATTTCAGACTAAAGGTCCAGACAAGGGACAACATTACATAAAAATACATTGCATATTAAAAACATCATAATACATATAAAATCTTAGCATATCACTTATAAAAGCATCATGAATTATATATTTTTAAAAAACACATTACATGAATTAAAATCCTGAATAAAAAGAATGATCAACGAGACAACAATACCAGTGTCTCCACAACTGGGATTCGTAGTGCCTTATGTTTGACAAGGCCACAATAATTACATTTTTAGAGTCATTTATCCTGAAGATTAATTTATACATATGATTTCTTAGGATAGCTTCTGCAGCCACAGGTACACAGTATCGAGTGGTGTGCAATATGCTCTAAACAGTGACATCTTCACCACATCTGTACACGCACCAAACTTACGGAAGAGAATATTCGCCTGTACATACAGCATGCTTCATTGCCTATAAATATCCTCATCATCTATCATTTGTTCTGTAATAAAATACCCTAGATATTTTACCTTATTACAGACACTAAGATTATTCAGACAATTTAATATCAGGAAATTTTAGACATTTATCCTCTTTGGTTCTACAGATCATAACAGCACTCTTACAAGCATTATATTTAATATCATGTTCCACACCATACACAGAACATATAGTAAGGAGCTGCTGTAGATCAGCGCCAGATGGACTAAAGACCACAAGATCATCTGCATATATAATATGGTTCACTAAACATAGAAACATAGAAAATAGGTGCAGGAGTAGGCCATTCGGCCCTTCGAGCCTGCACCGCCATTCAATATGATCATGGCTGATCATCCAACTTATTATTGGTGAAATATTACCAATCATGCACCCAGTATTACAGGCTTTCAATTGTTTGGACAGATCATCAATATAAAGATTAAAAAGGACTGGGGACAAAATCCCCATTTGTCTAACACCATTGCTAACCTCAAATGGGGCTGAGACCCTGTTGCCCCATTTTATTTGCATAGTCTGGTGGAATTACCAGTAAGCCAGAATTCTCACAATGTATTTAGGCACCCTCTTTGACTCATTTTAACAAACAGCTTTCTGTGATTAACACGGTCAAAGGATTTGGAAGCATTAATAAAGCATATTAGGATTGAAGAATTTTTGCCTCTATATTTGTTTACAATCTCCTTTAGGGCATATATGCACGTCAGTGCCATGTTTAGCTTTAAAACCAAACTGGTTATCTGTGGAGTTAACAAACTCATTTACTCGATCCAGCAGAACTTTTTCTAAGACTTTTGACAATATGCTGGCTAAAACTATGGGCCTGTAATTATTTAGGCTGCTTAGTCCGTAATGACTGGCACTAATAGAACAGACAACATTAAGTCTGGAAACAGGCCATGAATCATAAAGCCAGTAAAGCAAATAGCAAGGAGAGGAGCTATCCTCATACTTGCATACTTAAGATGTTCAGCAGAAATATGATCCAAGCCACTTGTTTTGTTGTTGGACAGCTTGTTCATGGCATGATACACCTCATGTGACATAATCACTATTGAGTCATTACTCTCAATATTGTCCACCCTATACAAGTCACCTTGGATTGAATAAAGTACTATAATGTTGTCGCCATAACTCCGCAATATTAGCTGTTCTGGAGATTCCATCTGCAGTGCATGGTAGAGATGTTTTGCAACTGTTAAGAGCTCTCACTTCTTCCCAAAAATCAGTAGCATAGTTACTTAGCAGCTTCTTACGCATGGAATCAGCCCTCATAGCTTGCTCATTTTTACAGATGAAGCGAATAGCATACTTATACCTTGCATTAGTGAGCTTCTTGTACTCAAACACAGGCCCCTGTCTGGTTGCTGCAGATTGCGCAGAGGGCTGTACGTTCAGAGGGGGTGAGGTTAGAGTAGGTTAGGGGAATGGAAAAGTTAAGTTGATTGATGTCATGTTGGCAGTTAGAAATCAAAAGTTCTAAAGAGGGTAGAAGGCTGTCCGAGGGAGTCCAAGAGGAGGGGGACTGGTGGAGACAGGAGGGGTCATCACTGGGTGGTGAGGACTCCTTCCCATAGAAAAAGGCATGGAGATGGTGGCGGAGGCGACAGAAGAAAATCTCTACCTCGAGGCATACCCGGAACTTGTTGAGGTGGGGACAGAGAGGAACGAAGGTGAGGCCTCTGTTGAGGTCAGACTGTTCTGTATCCGAAAGGGGGAGGGCTTTTGTCCTTCAGTTAGGTGTGTTATTTAAGAAAAATGATTTGAGAATTATTTTCTTGATTACATCAACATTTCTGCAGCAACCAGAGAGTTATTTTTGAATCAGGGAGAGGAAATCAGCTGAATATGTTTTAGGCTCTATGGTTTTCTAGAGACAATATTTATTTGCTGCTTACATAAAACACCTGTCAGAATCTCAGACTATCCCAAGGCAATATATAACCAAATAAGCATTTCTGAAATGTAACCAATGCTGTTATGTAGCAAATGTTCACACCATGCACACCAAAATCTCACAAAAAGCAATGATAATAATGAATTGAGAATTTTCATTAAAACTTGGAAAGAGAATAAATATCAACTATAACCCTTCAGCATTTAGTCATAAAAGCGCGGAAATGGGCCTTATGGTTCACTATATTCACATCAAACATGTTGTCTATCTACACTAATCCCAGTTTCCGATATTAGGTTTGTGTTCGACTTTGCATTAAACTGGCACAACTTTTACATCCACTCAAAAGGGGAAAGAGAGACAATTTAACGTACCATCTGAGCAAAAGCCCTCCTCCCCCAGTTATGGATTGAAATGCAAACATAGATTAGGTATCTGTGTCTAATATGCAAATTTGATTCAACATTTTGAATCACATGTATAATTGCGACCAATCTTCGACGGATAACTGTGGTTCTTTTACATTTAAATCAAGGCCATCAAGGCGTCATAGTTGCTCCCTGCTGCAGATTGGAGTTCAAAATGATAATTAAAATTTGTACCAGCACTTACCATCCCCAGGTGCAGATGCAAGTGTGACTGTCACTGTCTCTGTGTGAAGGCTCCCATTGGAAGTAGTCCACTGCAGCTGGAAAAAGAATCTTTATCACTAAACAGAAACAGATTTGAGAACCACACAGGCCAGTGACCCAGTCATCCATTACATATGCAACTTAGAAAGTACTGGATGGGTAAACATTTAAAATGTATCATAATCTAATATTAAGAAGGACAGGATAATTTACCCCAATGTCTTGGCCTAAGTATTTCCCTTGCCAATATCAATAAAACATTAATAGATGACAATTTCACTGCTCTATCTGGAACCTAGGTATGCATAAATTAGCTTAATATTATTGTTTTTCTTCTGGGGATAATTGGCTTACCTAAGATATGTTGCTTCAAAGTGCCAACTAACATAAGACTGTGAACTGTGAACATTGGGTACCCAGATCTTCAAACCTTATCTTAATTTTTTACATGCAGGTTGATTTAAAAAATGTAGAATTATGTCTTGTTCATTAATTTTTATATAGACTTACACATTAATTATATTAGTGTATGATTATGCAGTCAAAACACAATAGCCACTGTAAAATCCTATAAATATCTACGTTTTTCTGAAAAATGTTGTTATGGCCAAAGACAGAACAATTGCCCCTCTTCAAATAATAACACAGGAGATTTACAATATATCTAAACCAACAGAAAAGACAAAGTGGCATCCATTTAAAAGCTGGAAAATTCAGTATTTTATTGCAGATGTCACTGATAATTCTTTGGTTTCTTTCACACAGCTTGCCACAGGATCTTGATCATTAGCCCCTATGGCCAAAGAATGGCAGATGGAATTGAATTCCGGTAAATGTGAGGTGTTGTATTTGGTAAGTCAAACAAGGGCAGGACTTGCATAGTAAATTGGCAGAGCCCTGGGAAGTGTTGTAGGGCAGAGAGACACAGAGGTACAGGGTGATAGTTCCTTGAAGGTGCCAACACAGGTTAGCAGGATGGTGAAGAAGGCATTTAGCATGAAAGCCCCGGTCAGGTTGTTGAGTACAGGAGTTGGAACATCATGTTACAGCTGAACAACATGCTGGTAAGCCTACATTTGGAGTACTGTGTACAATTCTTGTTGCCCTGCTCTACGAAGATTTATAGTGAAAGGAGAAATATTTATAAGGGATCTGGGAGAAATTCACACATTATTTTCACACAGTAGCTGGCACATATTTGGAACAAACTGCCAGAGGAAATGGCAGATATACAATTACTACATTTAAAAGACACTTGGGCAGGTACATGGATAGGACAAATTTGGATAGATTAGACGAGGCTGACACCAGTGGGAATAGCTTGGTTAGGCAATTTGGCCAGCAAGAACAAATTGGGCCAAAGGGCCTGTTTCCACACTGTATAGCTCTATGACTATGTGACCTTAAAACATTGTTAATACGGGCTGCATTATTTCATGCAGTAAACAGAAAAGGCACTGACCTATTTTCGTGTCTGTGCCCCCACCGAAAGTCTGTCAATATTTATAGACTTTTGTTGTGAAGTGTTTTTATTTTCCAACTGAAATAAAACTAGTCTTGTGCAAGATAGACTGAATCAAAGGTGATTGGAAGGCCTTGCTGAAGTCCATGTAAACAACATAATTGTCCTGCCTTCATCAATCTTCTTGGTCACCTCTTCAAATAACTCACATTCATAAGATATAATTTGCCATGAACCAAGCAATGTTGACTATCCTCAATCAGTCCTTGAATTTCCAAATATATGTAGGTCCTGTCTGACGGAATCTTCTCTATTAACTTACCCACCATTGATGTCAGACTCGCTAATCTGTTAATTCCCTGGCTTTTCTTAAATAAAGGCACAACTTCATTGTTCCGCTAGCTCACCCGTGGCTATCGATTATATAAATATCTCTGCCGGGTCACGCAATTTCTTCCTTCCCTTCCCACAATGCCTGAGGATAGACTTCATCATGTACCAGAGATATATCTACCTTGATATGGTTTAAGACCTCCAGCACCTCCTTTATTGTAAACTCTCTGCAAGACATCACTATTAACTTCCCCAAGTTCCCTAGCATCCATGACTTTCTCCACGATATATACAGATTTGAAATATTAATTTAGGGCAGTGTTCCTCACGTGGCCAACCCTGCTGATCGTAAAGCCCTATTTCCTCCCTAGCTACTCCTTTGCACTTAATATACATAGAATCTCTTTGGATTCCTCTTCACATTATCTGCCAAAGCTCTCTCATGCCCTCTTTCCCCTCTCCTGATTTCCCTTGTAAGTGTAGTCCTACACCTCACTTGCTCTTCAAGGTTTTCGCTGGATGCCAACCGCGTGTATCTGTCAAATTCCTGCTTCTTTTCCCCAATCATAGCTTCAATATCTCTCGTCATCCAAAGTTCCCTACTGTCAGTCACGCCCTTCATTCTAACTGCACGGTGGCGCAGAGTGGTAGAGTTGCTGCCTTACGGCACTTGCCGCCCCGGAGACCCAGGTTCGATCCCGATCACGGGTGCTGTCTGTACGGAATTTGTACATTCTCCCCGCGGGTATTCTCCGAGATCTTTGGTTTCCTCACACACTCCAAAGACATACAGGTATATAGGTGAATTGACATGGTGTATGTGTAAATTGTAAATGTGGATATTGTTTACAGATTTAGTCAAATAGTGTCATGCCAAGTGAAGATGGTTGAACTTGTGTAGAGCCCAAGCTAGAATTTTTTTTTTTAAATTATTCTTTCTCATGGTTGCCAACAATAAGTGCTTAACTAAGTTTATCTTTGACTGCGAGGAAATAATTCAGCATCACATGAGGGCAGTTTTCCATTTGAGCTGCTGCAATCATCTAGATTAGAATGATTCTGAGGACACAAGCTTAAAAATGACAATGGAGGGTAAATCTTGTGGATTATTGCTAATGGAAAGCACTTGCTCAATTATTGCTGATCCCACAGACAAGCCCTGAATCAAAACTAGAGTTGTTCACAGTCAGACCGATTCAAGAGTTGAATAGCCAATCGTAAATGGCATCATTTAAACTTTTTTTTTTAAACACAAAATATGGACGAATTAGAAAATAGTTTGCTGGAAAAAACTCAGAAAGAAATGAAAAAATAAAACTAATTGACAAAAGCTAGTAACTATTGGTAAATCTTTCTCTGGTGGCCAAAACAAAATAATTGGGCAAATGTCCATGTAAAGTAAATCACAGATGCCACTCTGAGAACAATGGCAATTACTATTCATAGGAGAAGGTTGAACACAATTAGCAAGGATATTCCATTCCTCAGCTTAATATGTTATTTTCACTTGATCAAACGGATCTTACTGCAGCTGTCATTGATCCAGTTGTGTACTCCAGCTCTCCTCTCTGCTGTGCTAACTGTGCTTCGTGGATGTGATTTTTGATGTCGTTAACAGTCGGAAAGAAGGAAAGATTATGTCTCTCAGGAACATCGTCAGGTTTAAATAGTTCCCTTTCCACAAACTTCCTGCACAAAGATAAACAGATCATCAATTACAGCTTAGCACATCACACTTCAAGAAGAAATAAATTAGTGGATCGAAATTTAGATAATGAAACAATTCAATAGTGGCCTCTGTTGCATGCAGTCAGATCCAAAGCAAATCAAACACACCAGCTTGACCTCCCTGACATAATCCTAGCAAAACAGAACTCTCAAATTGGTTCAAAAGTCACCTAAAAATGAATGTTACAATTTAAAAGAGGAATAATACCAAAATCAATAAACAAATGGTCCAAATTAGACCTGCCTGGCTGCTTCCTAATTGTAAACTTTTTTAAATTTGTGGATTACAAATAAAAATGGTCTTGAGGAAATAAGATGGAAATCCCTGCTTTTATCAGATTCTTAAATGGACCTCTCATCTGTGAAGGATGTAATCCCAATCTCCCAAGATGTAGCCCTTGCACTTTGGTTATTGTAATTGTATTGTAATTAATTTATTAACCAAATATGAAAAAACATGCAAGGAATTTAATTTGCCATACAGTCATACCAAAAAAGCAACAAGACACACAGCTACGTAAAAGTTAACATAAACATCCACCACAGCGGCTCCCCCACATTCCTAACTATGATGGAAGGCAATGAAGTAATATCTTCTTTCCTCCTTATTCTCCCATGGAAGGGACAGTCGAAGCATCTGCAGTCGGGGCGATCGAAGCTCCTGCAGCCGGTGATCGAAGTTCCCGCGATCAAGGCATCGAAGCTCCTGCAGCTGAAGCTCCCAAAGTCGGTCCCTAGCCAAGGGACCCCAATGTTAAGTCCGCATACTCCCGAGGTTGGAGCTCCCGAAGTCGATCCCCAGCAAGAAGCCACCAGATCGGACACGATATGGAAAAATTGCATCTCCGTCGAGGAAAGAGATTTAAAAAAATTCCCCCAACATAATACAAAACTAAAGATACACTAAAACATACATTTAACAACAGACTAAAGACAGCAAAAGAAGAAAAGGGTGAGACAGACTGTTGGCGAGGCTGCCATTGTATGGCACCACCCTCTCTGAGCACTTTCTCTCTGTGACAGTGTATTCTGCACTCTGTTTACACTCTCTTATGTATTACCTGTTGCACTCATGTATGGTATGGTATGATTTGCCAGGATAGCACGCAAAACAATGTTTTTCATTGTCTCTCAGTACATGTGACAATAATAAATGAATACCAATACCAAAATGGCTTGATCATTAATATTCACTTTATCATTAACACCAAGCATCTACATCCACATTCCAGTTTAGTTTATCGTCACGTGTATCGAGGTATAGTGAAAAGGTTTTGTTGCGTGCTATCCAGTCAGCAGAAAGACATGATTGCAATCAAGCCATTTATGTTTTTTTTGGTGCATGACAAGGAAATTATGTATAATGCAAGGTAAAGCCAGCAAAGTCTGATCAAGGATAGTCCATCTGTTATCAGGCAACTGTATCATCCTACCACAACCAGAGAGCAGTGCTGAACTACTATCTACCTCTTTGGTGACACTCCAACTATCCTCGGACATTTCCAATTCCTCATTGTCAAACTTGCAATTTGGCTCACATTTAACCAGGGAAGGTACTAAAACGTTGCTTACACTCAAAAACTCAAAAAACCTAAAAGGATTTTGATTACAAATCTGCTTTTTAAGAGTTAATCTTGTTGATACTGTTCACTTTAAGATGCAAAGTCAATTCAATTTTGTACAGACAGATCCAATGAAAACTGGGTCACTTAAAACAAGATTTAAAAATGCTGAAGAAAAGCAAAAGTATCCATTGAATAAATTTCAACACCATTAATGATTTTTACCTTCCACCTTTAGAAACCAGATTGGCACTCTGTCATATTCCAGCCAATGAAAACATGGTGCAGAAATTAGTAAACTGACTTCACATATTTGTGTACATTACAAACAAGGGGAAATGGCCATTTACGACTCTTCACATATAGCCCCAACAAATGATTCTAAATTATTGAGTTGCTCTGTGAGTACATTTTATACTTGGATATCTTATTGACAAACAAAGCTGTTTGTTAGACAAAATATGGAAAATGCAAAAGAATATTCATGTCAGGTAGCATTTATGGAATGTGAAACAGATTTCCTGTTTCAACTCAATGATATTTCATCGGAACTATAAATAGCTCCAAGCAAAAGGTTTGACCTGAAATGGTACCTCTGCTTACCTCCCCCTCTCTTTCCAAAGACGCCATTTTTTCTCATCATACTCAAATGTTTACCATTTCCAGCATCCCCAACATTTAACTTAACTAAAGTTGTACCTGAGCTGCTTCCGGACCATGTAGACCTGGTCAATTCCCTGAGCAACCAGTTCTCGAATCTTATCAGTGACCCGTGGGTGCAGACGAGAAGGAAGGATCCCATTTTCATCCATCATACCAACATCCTCCTCTTCAATAGAGACAAATATTGGGGGGGGTGGCAATGGAGGTGGTGGTAAATAGGTGCCATCTTGATCATGATATTGATGAGCCTGCGGTGTAGGTAACTGTACATACCACCTATGACAAACATGAAAATACCTCAAGCAAAAATCTCAGACCAATGAATCCCGTGTGAGAAAATCAATAGCTTACATTGTTATATCCGGTTATAGTCATGCAGGTAAAATTAATTGGCATTTGTAGATGTTTAAGCAGGAACTGCAGATGCTGGAAAAATTGAAGGTAGATAAAAATGCTGGAGAAACTCAGGGGGTGAGGGTCTGAAGAAGGGTCTCACCCGAAACATCACCTATTCCTTCACTCTGTAGAAGCTGCCTCACCCGCTGAGTTCCTCCTGACATTTGTAGATGATCATCATTTTTAGAAAATTAAAATACTAAAAATCTTGCAAGAAATGTATGTGGCTAGAAATGAAAGGTGCTCATTTTAAATTAGTAATATCTGCTCAGGGTCAGGTCAGGGCCATGTTCAGTAAGAGTGGAAATAAGAAAATGTGCTTCAATGAATGGTTAGAGTGATAGTAAAGGAGAAGAAGGTTCAGATTCCTCATGATTGGGGTTAGTTTTAAGGTAGAAGGAACCAGTTCAAGATTCACAGGTTGCACCTGGATAGAAATGGAACCTAGATCAACAAGCAGGTCAACAAGTGTAGATTAACAAGTCTAGTGGGTCTGAGTTTAAACAAACTAAATAAGAGGCTATAGTGGGAAACTAGAGCGAAAATTGCGGGAGCCATGGTTGAAATTTACAAGTCGTCCTTAAATACAGGAGAAGTGTCGGAAGACTGGAGGGTTGCAAATTATGTACTTCTTTTCAAGAAGGGCTGCAGGGAAAATGCTGCGAACTATAGGCTGGTGAGCTTAACATCTGTAGTTGGTAAGTTACTGGAGAGTATTCTGAGGGATAGGATATACAGCAGAGCTGCCAAGTTTTGTCAGAGCATTTCAGTATACGTACCTGAAAATTAGTTGTTTTTTTTTTGGGGTTTTTTTAAATATTTTTATTAGAAGCAAACATATTATGGTAAAGTATAGTTACATATTATAGTAAAAACACTTTTCATATACATCAATCATACATTATTAAAATTTTCAATTGTCGATTAATTCTGCTTCTAGTGTTATTTTATATAGATAGAAAGAGAAAGAGAAAAAAATAATCATAAATATCAAAAAAGAAAAAAGGTGGAATGAATTACATATAATACACGTCATTGGAGATAGGTTCGTAGATTATAAAGTACAGGTGCACAACCTTTTATCCGGAGTTCCGGAAACCGAAAAGCTCCGAAAACCGGCCATTTTTTCCAGATGTCGTCTGCGCACCAAAGCTCGCGTTTGGCGCCAAACTTGACCCAAAACGACCCACGGTCAACCCAGGTCTGTACTACTGTAGCGGCTGCCTCCTCCCCGGAGACCGGGAGACGCTTAAACATCTGTAAATCATTGCTTAAATGTTAGTCAGTTAGTTTGGAGGGCTTTTTATGTGAAGGGGGGGGGTGAAGGGGTAAACTTTAATTCTTAGTCCCCTACCTGGTCGGAGAGGCGGGGAGCGGTCAATGCCTTACCGGGTCGCCATGCAGTAAGCTCCGCAGCGCTGTGGCCGGTGGGGCTGCGGGCGGCGCCGGTTGTAGCTCCGACCCCGGCAACTCTACCCCTGGCTGCGAGGCGCTCCAAATCCAGCGCGGCCCGCGGCCGGACGCCCCAGCTCCGCGAATGTCGGGAGTCGGCGGCGTCGCAGCACTGGGATACCAGCGGGGAGCGGGCAATGCCTTACCGGGTCGCCGTGCGGCAAGCTCCGGAGCGCTGTGGCCGCCGACTCCCAACATTTGCGGAGCGTTGCTGGATTTGGAGCCGCGCAGCCAGGGGTAGAGTTGCCGGGGTCGGAGCTCCAACCGGCGCCGTCCGCGGCCGGACGGAGCCCCCAGCTGCGCGGCTCCAAATCCAGCGACGCTCCGCGAATGTTGGGTCGGCGGCCACAGCGCTCCGGAGCTTGCCGCACGGCGACCCGGTAAGGCATTGCCCGCTCCCCGCTGGTATCCCAGCGCTGCGACGCCGCCGACTCCCGACATTCCTGGAGCTGGGGCGTCCGGCCGCGGGCCGCGCTGGATTTGGAGCGCCTCGCAGCCAGGGGTAGAGTTGCAGGGGTCGGAGCTACAACCGGCGCCGCCCGCGGCCGGACGGAGCCCCCAGCTCCGCGAGGTTGGGAGTCGCCGACCAGGTAGGGGACTAAGAATTAAAGTTTCCCCCTTCACCCTACTCCACCACCACCACATAAAATCCCTCCAAACTAACTGACTAACATTTATGCAATGATTCTCCCGGTCTCCGGGGAGGAGGCAGCTGCTCCAGACTTTTCAAGCCGCCCGCGCTACCTACCTAATCTACGCTAAAAATCTTCCATTCTGAAATCCGAAAATGTCCGAAATCCGACAAGTGTCTGGTCCCAAGGCTTTCGGATAAAAGGTTGTGCACCTGTATAACTTTTCATCTAATCCGGAGTTCAAGCTTAAATTGGGTTTTCGTGCCGGGCCAATCTATCCCTTCAAATAGTTAATGAATGGAGCCCATATTTTAACAAAAAGTTCTTGTTTGTCCATTAAGACAAGTCTAATTCTTTCTAGTTGTAAGGTCTCCGACATTTCCACAATCCACATTTTAATTGTGGGGGTTATAGGGCCTTTCCAAAATTTTAATATTAATTTTTTCCCAGTTATTATACTGTAGTTGAAGTTTATTTGGCTTGTTGTGAGTGTTAAACTTTGTTCTGATATTCTAAGTATCATTAATTTTGAGTCTGGATCCAATTTAGTATTAACTTCAGAAATTATTCCAAAAATATCAGTCCAGAAATGTTTAATTTTTGTACAATTTGCAAAAGTATATGTTAAATGGGCCTCTAGGTGCAGACATTTATCACAAATAGGAGAAATATGTGGGAAGATTACATTTAGTTTTATTTTGGAGTAATGTAATCTGTGTAAGACTTTAAATTGTATTAAGGCATGTCTGGCATTTAACGAGCATTGATGTATATGGTGTAAACTTTCGTCCCAAATATCTTTCGTTATAGGTTGACCTAATTCATTTTCCCATGTGTATCTATATAATTCCATCGATGGTACCTCGTTGTCTAAGAGGGTGTTATAAATATAAGCTATTAATTTTTCAGTGTTAGGATGCTTATTCAAACATTCATCAAGAATTTCTGGTTCCCTAGTCCTATAAACTTGTGTATTAGATTTAACATAATCTCTAATTTGTAGATATCTGAAGAAATTATTTGAGTGCAGTCCATAAATCTGTTGTAACTCTTGAAATGAAAGAAAAATGCCTTTCCTATAAAGATGTCCAATCTTTTTAATTCTGTAATTTTTTCATTGTGTGAAACCTTTATCCAATATGGATGGTTTGAATAAAGGAGGAATACAATGGGAAGACATAGTGGTATATTATCCAATTTTAAAGCTTTTTTTAAAATTGTTTCCAAATTCGTATTCCACTATGTATTATAGGGTTTTCCCTATAGGTTTTTTTGTACAGTTTTGTGGGAGCAAATATAATCTAACCAATTTCAAAAGGTAAACAGTCTTCCTTTTCCATCCTCAACCAATCTGGTTGCTGATCCATTTCTTCCAGCCAGAAATTCATATTTTTAATGTGGACTGCCCAAAAATAAAACAATAAAATCAGTATTTTGCTGACGAAATCAGTATTTTTACACGGTGCCATTTTGCTGAAAAAAAAGTTTTTTTTTAATGTGCGGTTATACCCATGTTAGAGTACAAGAATGCACAACTTTGCTACCAATTGACATATCTTCTACGCTCCTTCCATCTCTTTGTACACTGCTGTTTGAACGGCTGCTTCCTGCTTTTAGCACCAGATGATTATGTAGAAGCCATTTTGGAAGCCTCCCTCTCTCGCTCTCGCCTTCCTCTCTTTCCCTCCCTCCCTCCCTCTCTCTCCCCTTTCCCTCCCTCCCTCCTTCCTTTTTTTCTCCCTCCCTCTCTTATTCCCTCCCTCCCTCTCTCCTTTTCCCTCCTCGAACAGTCTGCGACCCACAGCGCTGTGGCCATAGCGCTATGTGTTAAGCCCATAGCGCTATGTATAAAGGCTAGCGCTCCAGCTGATAGCGCTATAATTAGAACCAATAGTGCTGTTTGTTTAAGTTACCACTCGCTAAACTGACAGCGCTGTGTAAACCTGTAGCGGGACAGGTAGATCAAAGCTTACAAAAATAATCATCCAGATCTTGAAAATGAAAATACTAATAGATTTAATCTGCTATAATTTTTAGAGTTACTGTATGTCTTTTTATAACCTTGCATTTTTTAAGCAGTAAGATGAAACAGAGAGTCGGGCCGATTTAAAAAAAAATCCGTATTTTACAAAGAAAATCCATACATCTGTATTCTTATCGCATTTCCATACAAAATTACGGAAAATACGTACTACTTGGCAGCTCTGATACAGGCATTTGGATGGTAGGGCTGATATGGGATAGTCAGCATGGTTTTGTACGTGGGAGGTCGTGTCTCACAAATCTGATTCATTTTTTTGAAGACGTGACCAAAAAGGTTGATGAGGGCAGAGCTGTACATGTTGTATACATGGACTTCAGTAAGGCGTTCGACAAGGTTCTACATGGTCGGTTGCTCTGGAAAGTTAGATCATATGGAATCCAAGAAGAGATAACTGAATGGATAGTAACTTGACTCTATGGAAGGAAGCAGAGGGTAATGGTGGAAGATTGCTTCTCAGACTGGAGGCCTGTGACTAGTGGTGTGCCTCAGGGTTCGGTGCTGGGCCCGTTACTGTTTGTCATCTACATCAATGATTTGAATGAGAACATACAGGGCAAGATTAGCAAGTTTGCTGATGATACAAAAGTGAGTGGTTTTGCAGATAGTGAAGATGGTTGTGAACGATTGCAGCAGGATCTGGATCAATTGGCCAGGTGGGCGGAGAAATGGTTGATGGAATTTAATACAGAGGAGTGTGAGGTGTTGCATTTTGGGACGCCGAATAAGGGCAGGACCACTAAATAGTAGGCCTCTGGGTAGTGTTGTAGAGCAGGGGGATCTAGGTATACAGGTTCATGGTTCTTCGAAGGTCGAGTCGCAGGTAGATAAGGTGGTCAAAAAGGCTTTTGGCACTGTGGCCTTCATCAGTCAGAGTATTGAGTATAGAAGTTGGGAGGCCATGTTGCAGTTGTATAAGACGTTGGTGAGACCGCATTTAGAATATTGTATTCAGTTCTGAGCACCATGTTATAGGAAAGATGTTGTCAAGCTTGAAAGGGTTCACAGAAGATTTACGAGGATGTTGCCAGGACTAGAGGGTGTGAGCTATAGGGAGAGATTGAGTAGGCTTGGTCTCTATTCCATGGAGCACAGGAGGATGAGGGGTGATCTTATAAAGGTATACAAAATCATGAGAGGAATAGATCAGGTAGATGCACAGAGTCTTTTGCCCAGAGTAGGGAAATCAAGGACCAGAGGACACAAGTTCAATGTGAAGGGGAAAAGATTTAATAGGAATCCAAGGGGTAACTTTTTCCACACAGAGGGTGGTGGGTGTATGGAACATGCTGCCAGAGGAGGTAGTTGAGGCTGGGACTATCCCATTGTTTAAGAAAGTTAGACAGGAACATGGATAGGACAGGTTTGGAGGGATATGGACCAAGCGCAGGCAAGTGGGACTATTGTAGCTGGGACAATGTTGGCCGGTGATGGCGTGTTGGGCCAAAGGGCCTGTTTCCACACTGTATCACTCTATGACTCTAGTGCTACAAGGAGAACTGAAGTACAGTGATAATTGGGATAGGCAGACAATTAGAAACATGACAAAATTATTACAACCATGGGAAATAAAGATAGGATATTTATAAAATCTGGAGTGTGTGTGAAGCACACTTATGAGGGTGGAAACCAAATTTGCAACAACAGCATGGCAATTGTGTGTCGTGGAAGACAGTTCACAAAAAAAAGTTAAATTGTTAAGCAAATAAAGATGAGCAGGGAAAAGGAGAGTGTTGACAAGTATAACTAGAAAGAAAGGTTGAGGCACAATCAAATCAATTGTAATTAAGAAACAATGGAGATGTTACAGTGGCTGGCATAAGGTCACCAACTAGCAGGAAGGAGATAGGGAACAGATTTCTAAGAAAAATACCATGTATTTAATAATGTAATTAGTAATAATAAAAACCCATGATGGGCCAATGTTGAATTCATCGGCAACTATTTTGGGGGGAGGGGGAGGTTGTGAAGTGTGCTTTGGAGAGTATTCGTTACCTAAATTATTACTTCATATAGTCCCTTCGGCAAGATTTAAAAAAATGGTCAACTGAGAATGCCACAATAAAGGAGCATCTGGAAGAGAGTGATCACACTACAGTAAGGTCCAGGTTACCTAAAGAATTAACAGAAAGGAAGAAGTATAATTGACAAATATATTGCCTTTAAAAAGAAAATGGCATACTAGTAGTCAAAAGATACTTTTAGGAAAGGAAGCTGGACAAAGCGGGGGGGGGGGGGGGGGATAGAATGGAGTCAGTCTATCCCACGACAGAAGGGGGGGGGAAGTTAAATAACAACAACAACAATAATAATAATAATAAACAATAATAATAATAATAATGAAAATGAAGCTAAATATAAGGAATACAAACAAAAAGTAAAAAAAGTTGGGCCATGATTCCGAACTAGAATAGATTGATATCTAACATGAGAGAATGGTGCAATGATGTTTGTCAAATATTTTTTATAAATACAGGAATGATATGCAAACCTCAAGAAGATTTGCTAAATGTACTAGCTTAGGCCAAGCTGGAGTATTATCTCCCATATTGAGTTGCATATTTTAAAAAGCGTGTAGAAATTTTCAGAGGGTATTAGATGTATTAGGGCAACAGCGGTCGAGGTCTAGGGCATGGCAGCCGAGGTCACGGGCGGGGCAGTCGAGATCACGTGCGCAGCGGTCGAGGGTGGGGTTGGCAGAGGATGCCGGAGGTCAGACACGCTGCTGGGAACAAAAGGGGACCCATTGTGGGTGGGCCGCAAAAAATAAAGAGGGACCATTAGGGACTAAATGGAATACTTTGTTACTTTGTCGGTGCTCTATATGTAGCGACTCTTTGCATACCTTGTGTATGCTGAACAAAGATTCTCACTATGACATGTCACATGTGATAATAAAGTTTCATTCATTCATGTTGGTAGAACAGCTGATAAATAACTGTGCAGGCTTTTGGATTTTGAACTCTATGGAGAAGAGTTAAAATCCCACCTTCAGCTGTGGATTTTACATTCAGTTTATAATATCGATTTTTGGAGAAATAAGATAATTAAATAAATTTAGTAAAGGTGACTAAGGAAAACTTTGATTATTAAGGAATCAATAAATCGGATTAGTACAGAAAACTTATATTAAGGGAAAAGATCAGATACGATCTCACTGAATGGCTGATCGGGGGATGGAACCCCTCCAGCTCTTCATTACGTTCTTCCAGTTAGTCAATTTTTGTTCGAAATGTTAACTAAGGTGTCAATAACTTTTGTATTTACACGTTCATATATGATGAAAATATTAGTATCTGATAATATATATTTTGGAATGTCTCATTACAGAACCCTGCCCTATTAAAATTGTCAGTTTAAGTGTGTCAGTTTCTTCCTTTGAAAGAAAGTAATAAAGAAAGCATATGGTATGCTTGCTTTCATAGTTTAGGGCCTTGAGCATAAGAGTCTTGAAGTCATACTGCAGCTTTACAGGATTGTTTAGGTCACATTTGGAGCATGGTGTGCAGTCGTGGTTGCTCCAATATAGGAAGGATGTAGAGGCTTTGCAAAGGGAGCAGTGAAGGTTTACCAACATTATGCCTGGATTAGGAGGTACAGTCCATTCAGAAAGTATTCAGACCCCTTCACATTTTCCACATTTTGTTACATTACAGCATTGTAACTTGGATTAAATCATTTTTTTAATCATCAATCTACACACAATATCCCATAATAAAAAAGTGAAAACAGGTGTTAAGAATTTTTTGCAAAGTACTTAAAAAGAAATAATTGATATATCATTTACATTAGTATTCAGACCCTATGTTCTGTTGAGGCACCTTCGGGAGCGATTATAGCCTCAAGTCTTCTTGGGTATGACGCTACAAACTTGGCACACCTGTATTTGGGTAATTTCATTTCTTCTCTGCAGATCCTCTCAAGCTCTGTCAGGTTGGATGGGGAGCGTCGATGCACAGCTATTTTCAGGTCCCTCCAGAGATGTTCGATCGGGTTCAAGTCCGGGCTCTTGCTGGGCCACTCAAGGACATTCAGTCTTGTCACAAATTCGCTCCTGCGTTATCTTGGTTGTGTGCTTAGGTCGTTGTCCTTTTGGAATGTGAATCTCCGCCCCAGTCTGAGGTCCAGAACGCTCTGGAGCAGGTTTTCATCAAGGATCCCTCTGTACTTTGCTCCGTTCATCTTTCCCTCGATCCTGAATAGTCTCCCAGTTCCTGCCACTGAAAAACATCCCCACAGCACGATGCTGCCACCACCATGCTTCACCGTAGGTATGGTATGGTATTGGCCAGGTGATGAGCGGTGCCTGGTTTCCTCCAGACGTGACGCTTGACATTCAGGCCAAAGAGTTTAATCTTGGTTTCATCAGACCAGAGAATCTTGTTTCTCATGCCTTTTGGCAAACTCCAAGCGGGCTGTCATATGCCTTTTACTGAGGAGTGGCTTCTGTCTGGCCACTCCACCATAAAGGCCTGATTGGTGGAGTGCTGCAGATATAGTAGTGTTTCTGGACGGTGAAGAATCCTGGTGGTTCCAAAGTTCTTCCATTTAAGAATGACGGAGTCCACTGTGCTCTTTGGGACCTGCAAAGCTGCAGACATTGTTTTATACCTTTCTCGACACAATCCTGTCTCGGAGGTCCACGGACAATTCCTTCATCTTCATGGCTCGGTTTTTGCTCTGACATGCACTGTCAACTGTGGGACCTTATATAGACAGGTGTGTGCCTTTCCAAATCATGTCCAATCAATTTAATTTACCACAGGTGGACTCCAATCTTGTAGAAACATCTCAAGAATAATCCATGGAAACTGGATGAACCCAAACTCAATTTTGAGTGTCATGGCAAAGGGTCTGAATACTTATGTAAATGTGATATTTCAGTTATTTCTTCTTAATTAATTTGCAAACATTTCTAAACACCTGTTTTCGGTTTCTTCATTCTGGGGTATTGTGTGTAGATTGATGATACAAAAAAAAGATTTTAATCAATTTTAAAATAAGACTATAACGTAACAAAATGTGGAAAAAGTGAAGGGGTCAGAATACTTTCCAAATGCACTGTATTAGCTATAGGGAGAGGTTGGACAGACTTGGATTGTTTTCTCTGGAACATTGGAGTCCATGCGGTGACCTCATAGAATTATATAAAATTATGAGGCATAGATATAGACAATCAAAATCTTTTTCCTAGGATGGAAGAATCAAATACTGGAGGGCATAGCTTTAAGTTGAGAGGGGTAAAGTTTAAAGGAGATGACTGGGACATTTTGTTTTACACAAAGGGTGGTGATGCCTGGAATTAGCTACGGGGGGTGGTGGTTGTGGCAGATGCAATAGTAACATTTAAGAGAGAGACTATGGATATGTAGAATGGAGACTATGGATTGTTTCCAGGCAGATAAGAGTTGGTCTTGGTTTCATGTTCGGCAAATAAATTGTGGGTCGAAGGGCCTGTTCTTGTGCTGTTTTGTTCGATGTTTTATGTAATCTAGAACCTATCTGCAACTACTTTGGAATCAACTTTTCATGTAACCATTACCATTATTCTTCACTTTTCAGGACTTGAAAGTCAGCATTTATTAGTTTAGTTTACTTTAGAGATACAGAGCGGAAACAAGCCCTTTGGCCCACCAAGTCCACACAGATCTGCCATCCTAACACTATCTACACGCACTAGGGACAATTCACATTTAAACTAAGCCAATTAACCTACAAACCTGTACGTCTTTGGAGTGTGTGAGGAAACCGAAGATCTCAGAGAAAACCCACAGAGGTCACGGGGAGAACATACAAACTGCACAGACAGTACCCATAGCCAGCATTGAATCCGGGCCTCTGCGTTGTGTTGTGTTGCAGCAGCTCTATCGCTGTGCCACTGTTTTAATTTTATAAATTTTAGAAATTAAAACAGTACACATTTATCAAAAGCTCTCTTGGAACTAATTATAGGAGATTTTTAGGAGATTATTTTAGGACTGCCAATGTGCATTTTAGCATTGTCAGTGAAGGGCTAACTGACTTAGGCTATTTATAGGTGACTGCCGGCAACATGTTGAAAATTCAGCAGCGACCAGAAAGATGCTACGACTCTTTGGGCAACTGAGTAGACTACCAACTGGCAACAGTCCAGTCGCCTGTAATCACCTAAAAAATAGCCTAAGTGAGACAGGCCCTATAGATAACTACTACAAGGCCTTTATAATCAATCTGCAAATTTCAATTCGACAAGAACCGGCAGAAAAAAGGCATATTAGAAAACTTAAGCAATGTCAAAAAATATTTATGAACTTCTGCTATAGTTCCAGAATCTTCATAAAATCTTTGAAAAATGTACATTTTGCTAGCACCTTCTGCAAAATGAAACAGCTTGTGCTTGAATTGAATTCCCAATTCCAGTAGTTCTGGCTCAATTGAAAATCAATCAGTAAATTACACTACAAAAGACCAAGAGTTGGCAATCAAATGAATAATAAGGCTTAAGATAGGCACAAAAAGCTGGAGTAACTCAGCGGGTCAGATAGCATCTCTTCTGTTCGAGGCATAGTCGAGTATGGCTGCCCTGCCTGCAGCTGTTTATCCTTTTTTTTATTTTTAGTGTGTTAAAAAGTTTTTGTTTTGGAGGTCTAGTCTTTTTATGTGGGGGGTGGGAAGGGAAAAACTGTATTTCTCAGTGCCGACCTGGTCGGAGATGCGGCTTTCCTCCGAGCCGCATCTTCGTCCCTTCCTCGCGGCCTACCAACGGGACTGGAGCGGCATTTCCTGCCGGGACCGGCCAGAACCTCAGTTTCAGCAGCGGTGCAGCGCTGAAGCACCATCGCGCAGCGGGCGATGCCTTACCCGGGTCACCGTGTGGTAAGTTCCGGATTGGTGTATGTGACAATAAATGTCCTTTGTCCTTCGAGAAAAGGAATAGGTGGCGGTTTGGGTCAAGACCCTTCTTCAGACTGAGGGTCAGGAGAAAGGGAAACAAGAGATATGGACCGCGATGAAGAGATATACAGAACAAATTAATTAAAAATATGCAAAAAAGGAACAGTAATAGAGGAAAGGCCATTGTTAGCTATTTGTTAGGTGAGAACGAGTACGGGCAATGAGACTCAATAGGCCGATTTTGAAACTGGTACGACTTGGGTGGGGAGGGATGGAGTGGGGAATGCGGGGGTTACTTGAAGTTAGAGAAGTCAATATTCATACCACTGGGTTGTAAGCAGCCCAAGCAAAATATATGATGCTGTTCCTCCAATTTCTGTTTGGTCACTCACTCTGACATCGGAGGAGGCCTAGGACAGAAAGGTCAGTGTGGGAATGGGAAGGGGAATTGAAATGTTTGGCAACCAGGAGATCATCTAGGTCCAGGCAGACTGAGAGAAGATGTTCACAGAAACGATCATGCAGTCTATGCTTGGTCTCGCCGATGTATAGGAGACCACACCTTCAACAACGGATATCGTAGATGAGATTGGTGGAGGTGCAAGTGAACCTCTGCCTAACCTGAAAGGATGTCGGGGTCCTTGGACAGAATCGAGGGAGGAGGTATAGGTGTTGCATCTCCTGTGATTGCAGGGGAAGGTACCTGGGTGGGAAGGGATGAGTTAAACATAATGAGGCTCCCTCCCGCTGGCTCCTCGAGGACCTGAGTCACTCTTATCAAAAAAATTCTGCTTGTGGATAGGAATTTTAAATTGATTAACTCATTGTGACTATGTACAGAATTGCTTCACTTGAGTCTGACTGAAATCTCACAATTTTGCTAACAGAGTCAGACACAAACGGTTTATTTCCCAGACAAGAACAGTCAGATCATTGTGCCTTAACCCTAGATGTGCCACCACAATTCAGTGTGATAAAGTACATCAGTGTAAATTTTGTACAAATGCATTTTTATGCTGACAGTAAGTGAATCCATAAGATTATGTCATTGACTAGAGAAACTAATTTTCATCAAGAGTTCAAAAAGACATTCCTGTCTCATTTTGCAGCGATACTGAAGGAGCTTTAAGAAAATGGCGACTAATTACAGGTAGGGCAAAATGTCGCAACTATGTACTCAATGACAAATTGGGGCAAATTAATCGTGAACCATTCTTTGACCCATAGAACATCCCTACCTGACAACTCCGCCTAGATCAAATCCATTCTTCTTCAGCATATTAAAAGCTTTTTCCTGCTCTTGCCGAATAACTTTCTTATCAATTTTAGGATCTGTGGGAACCCTGTATTCTGGAAATTTCCGTACTTTTTTAATGTAGATTCTGCAACAGAATAACAGTAAAAATATAGGTTTAGTTACAAGCCATCAGAAATTAAAAAATATATCATTGACTATCTTCTGCAAATGAATGCATTTTCCATACATCACAAAACTAAACCCAGATTAAGAACAGGGTAATTATTGCAGGTCAAAATCTCTCTAATATTCTCATTTGTGATAAGATGTATTAGCCCTTGAAATTACATATCAAGTTTCATACTGCGTCTTAATTTGTGTCTTCCGAAGAACCTTCGTGTTATTGCTAGGTTCATATTAGAAATGCAGGTTTGAGGTCGAGTCTGGAGGTAAGTATTTTTTTAAAGAAACTACAGCAAAACACTAAATGCTGCTGGAACTCAGCTGATCAGGGAGCATCTGTGTAGGGATAAAGAGGTCACTGCTATTTATTCTACATGTCCTGCCAGAGTTAGTTTCCCAAAATGCATTACCTCTCTCTCGCCTGGATTAAATTCCATCTGCCACCACTCTGCCCAACTTTCCAACTGGTCTGGTCTTCATCCTGCTCTATCCTTAGACAACCTTCTTTGCTATCTACGACTCCTTCAATCTTTGTGTTGTCTGAAAAATTATTAATGCACCGAGCTAATTTTAAGGTCATGTCACAAGGAAAAGGAGTAATTAGGCCATTCGGCCCAGCAAGTCTACTCCGCCATTCAATCATGGTTGATCTATCTCTCCCTCCTAACCCCATTCTCCTGCCTTCTTCCCATAACCTCTGACACCCGCACTAATCAAGAATCTAACTATCTCTGCCTTAAAATGTGTTTTTTTACCTGTAACCAAAAATTATCAGTTTGATTGGGCTTTAACCTTCTGTTCCAGCCTACTACACAGGACTTAGTAAAAAGATTTAATGACATCCATGTAAACCAGTTTATCTGTACAGCCTTTATCAATTTTCTTAGTTTAAGGATTTTTTTTACCACAGAAAATTATAAGAATATGAAAGCTGTGTTAGAGCTGGGGATTGAGGCAATGCATTTAAAGAGAAACTTGAAATGGGTTAGGAGAAAATAATTAAAGCAGACAAAGCTCATATGGACCACAGCCAATATAAGATGAATTTGGATCTGTTTTTTTCCCCACTGAAGCCAGACAAAATGTTGCAGTTAGTAAAGCTGCGTTCTCTCCAAACTCCTCTACCAGCTGCTTCTTCACAGCATTAGCATCCAGCGTTCAAGCCTTACTTATTGAGTATCTGTGTGAAGTTTATATGGTATCCTTAAGACCACATGCTGTACTGTTCAAAGTTCATTTTAAGTATGTGGATTAAATACTGGCCTTATCAGCAATGTCCATCCCCTTAAGATTATCTATGCTCATTTGAGAATTTTGAGAGCAAGATTGCCAATTCTTTGACCAACAATATCTCTTTTCCATTACCGACCAAGAGAAATGAATGCAAACTTTTAACCCAACTTACATTAAAGGACCATAGCAGTTTGAGTAGCATTATCATTTGTACAATTGGAACTATAGTGCACTTAAGACGCCTGAAACCCATAAATGTCATAATCTTATCATGAATTAATCCGTTTCATTCAAGTTAAAAGTGATCATACATTTCTTCCATTATATGTGTTGTATTCAAGAGGTGTTCTCAGCAGCGTGCTACACCGGTATCTTTTTGTTTTTTTGGCCTTATAAAAGTGTTTTTTTGAGATATTCTCCTGTTTTTTTTTCTTGGCTTCCTGAACTCCTTTTCACAGCGGCCTACCTACCTTGGTCCAAATTGGATCGACCATTCCAGCAGCCATGACACAATGGCCCTCGCGGGGCTGGCGAGCCAGGGGGTCGGCGTTTAGCCCGGAAATACTGATCGTTATCAAGCGGACTCCCAACACTAAGCAAACCTGATAGCATTCCTGACTGCCCGGCTCAGCCTGTGGACTCTGGGAGCTGCAACAGGTTCTGCTCCAGCTTCAATTGAACATCGGGCCACCCGGGGCGGCGACTGCGGGTGTCGGAAGACCACTGGACGGAAACAACTGGTGGCCTTGTTTGGCTTGGACTTCTGTGTTTGTGCTTTTTTTTAATTCAATTTCAATTTTATTTTTAATATGTTTTATTATTTATGTATTATTTATTTATTTTTGTGATTTTTTTTTATGATACTGCCTGTAAGGGAAATTCATTTTGTTGTCTCAAATTGAGACAATGACAATAATGCCAGTGGCCTTATAATGTTGATTTGAGATATTCTCCTGTTCAGTTTTCTTGGGCTGAACTCCTTTTCGCCTTGGTACAAATTGGCATTCCCAATGGCCCTACTTCCTGTATACAAACTGATCAAGTATCAAGCAGACCCATAACTACCAACGTATTTCTTCATCTTTTTCAACATGTGCTTATCTGGCTTAGGAACACACAAAGTTGAACTGGTGGCTTGTTGGCTTGGAATCAGATGACTTGTTGGCTTGGAATTAGGTGCTGCGCAGAAGTTATCCATACGAAAACCTTAACATGGTCCATGTTAATACTCCATATAAAACTTTCCCCCATACTACCAACGTATTTCTTCACCTTTTCCACATGTACTTATCTGGCTTACCAACAAAGTTGAATTGGTAGTGCATCATTCTGGTTTGGATCCAGAAATTTCATGTACTTTTACTTTCAAACTTTGTTTGAACGCACTAAGTTCTTTGGGTGACCAACCTGATATCTCCTATTTCCTTCGCTCCATAGATGCTACCTCACTCGCTGAGTTTCTCCAGCATTTTTGTCTACCTTTGATTTTCCAGCGTCTGCAGTTCCTTCTTAAACAACCTGATATCCTAATCACTTTAAATTAAATTAAATTCTCCCAATCATTATGGTGAACTTAAAAAGAGAAATAGAGTTAATGTTGTAGGTCAAAAAAAGGCTTCGACCGGAGATGTTAAATTTGTTTCTCTTTCCACAGATGCTGCCTGGTTTTCTAAGATTTCCAGCACTTGCAGTTGTTTTTTTTTTAAATATTCATTCAGATTAATTTGGATCATTTTCCCCCTCTGCAATTTTTGTGGCCAGTCATCAGCATCAATCAGATCTGTAACACGAGGAACATTAATGTTCATGATCAAAACTAAAATTGGGTCAAGGACTTGGTTAGATACTCTCAAGAGGAGCTGGATGTTCAAACAGTTTTTTGAATGAAAGGAAATACAAAGGGAAATAGCAGCAGTTCTGAATGTCTTTCAAAGAATTTTGGAGTAAAAGTTGAGAGAGGGAATAAATGATAACAATAAACCAGGATGCCTAAGATTAATAGGCATAACATAAATATTAATTCAGAAAGTTAGCAGGTTGATTAAAGATAATTGTTATACCTTTGCAAAAGCATATCTGACAAATTTAATAAAATACTTTTGACAACCAAAGCGGTACTAATAAGGAAACCAGAGATGACAATGTGGTGATTTTCAAAAGGTGAAAACAAGTTTCTGAAGAAGGAGTTTTACCAGTTTTGTGTTTAAGTGCAAGAAAGATGTAGAGAAGCTAACAGTGTAGATGTGATGTTAATCTTAATTTTATGAAAATGTGTGTTAACGAACCAAAAAGAGTAACAACCATGCTCCACACAAACTATCAATAGCTCATTTACATTAATTGCACATT
Source organism: Leucoraja erinaceus (assembly GCF_028641065.1). NCBI lineage: Eukaryota > Metazoa > Chordata > Chondrichthyes > Rajiformes > Rajidae > Leucoraja > Leucoraja erinaceus. The sequence continues at coordinate 3,639,547 of NC_073383.1, forward strand.
AATCTTATATTTTATTCTCCCGCACATTCGTTCATAAGTCATAGGAGCATATTTAGGCCATCGAGTCTACACCGCCATTCAATCATGGCAGATTTATCTTTCCCTCTCAACACCATTCTCCAGCCTTCTTCCTGTAAACTTCAACACCCTTACTAATCAAGAACCTGGCAATCTCCACTTTAAAAATACCCAATGACTTGTCCTCAACAGCCACCTGGGGGTGGCAATGTATTCCACATTCACGACCTCTGGCTAAATAAATTCCTCCTCATCTCCTTTCGAAAGGTATGTCCTGTCATTCTGAGGCTGTGCATCTCTGGTCCTAGACCCACTAGTTGAAACATCCTCTTCACATCCACTCTCTCCAGGCCTTTCATTATTTGGTAAGTTTCAATGAGGTCCCTCCTCATCCTAAATTCCAGCGAGTACAGGTCTAGAGTCATCAAACGCTCATCACACGTTAACTCAATCATGCCCGGGATTATTCTCATAAACCTCCTCTGGACCCTCTCCAACGCCACCACATTCCTCCTCAGATACGGGCCCCCAAAAGTGTTCACAATACTCCAAATGTCGTCTGACGATGGCCTTCTAAAGCCTCAGCATTACATCCCTGTTTTTATATTCCAGTCCTCTCAAAATGAATCCTAACATTGAATTTCCCTTCCTTACAGCCGATTCTACCTGCAAATTAACCTTTTGGGAGTCCTGCACTCGCACTCTAGTCCCTATGCACCTCTAATTTCTGAATCCTCGCCCATTTAAAAAATAGTCTATGCCTTTATTCCTACTACCAAAATGCATGAATGCACACTTTGCTATGCTGTCTTCCACCTGCCACTTTTTTGCCCATTCTCACAACCTATCCATGTCCTTCTGCATACTCCCTGTTCCTTCTATTTACATGCCCCTCCACTTATCTTAATATCATCTGCATACCCTGCCCCAAAGCCTTCAATTCCCTCATCCAAATCATTGATATACAACGTGAAGCGGCAACACTGGACCCAGCTAGTACACCACTAGGCACGGGCGCCAACCAGATAAAAAACCTTTATTCACACTCTTTGCCTTCTACCATTCATGCTAGTATTTTCCCTCCATCTGGCCCTCATCTTCTTTAGCAGCTTCATATGCAGCACCTTTTAAGAGCCCTACTGAAAATCCAGATAAACACAATCTACTGACTCTATACTGTCTATTCTTCTTTGTCTATTCTGCTATTTACTTTCTCAAAGAATTCCAACAGATTTATCAGATCTCGCCTTCACAAAATCATGTTGTCTTCGGCCTATTACCATCAACCGCCCCCAGATTCTACCACTCGCCTACCCAATAGGATCACTTTACAGTAACCAATTAACCTATCATATCCTGACTCTCATGGCTATCTAGACTACACTTCTTCCCACCCTGCTTCCTGTAAGGACTCCATCCCCTACTCCCAATTCCTCTGTCTATGCCGCATCTGCTCCCAGGATAAGGTGTTCCACACCAGGGCATCGGAACGGGGAACGGGGGTTCCCCTCTTCTACCATAGATGAGGCTCTCACCAGGATTTCTTCTATACCCCGTGACACTGCTCTCTCTCCCCATCCCTCCACTTGCAACTAGGGCAGTGTCCCCCTAGCCCTCACCTTCCACCCTACCAGCCGTCACATACAACAAATAATCCTCCGTCATTTTCGCCACCTCCAACGTGACCCCACCACTCGCCACATCTTCCCATTTCCTCTCCTGTCCATTTTCCGCAGAGACCGCTCCTTCCGTAACTCCCTGGTCCATTCGTCCCTTCCCACCCGAACCACCGCTTCTCCTGGCACTTTCCCTTGCAACCGCAAGAAATGCTACACTTGTCGCTTTACCTGCCCCCTTGACTCCATGCAAGGACCCAAGCAGTCTTTCCAGGTGCGACAGAGGTTCACCTGCACCTCCTCCAACCTCATCTATTGCATCCGCTGCTCTCGGTGTCAGCTGTTCTACATCGGTGAGACCAAGCGTAGGCTTGGCGATCGCTTCGCCGAACACCTCCGCTCGGTTCGCAATAACCAACCTGATCTCCCGGTGGCTCAGCACTTCAACTCCCCCTCCCATTCCAAATCCGACCTTTCTGGCCTGGGCCTCCTCCATGGTCAGAGTGAGGACACCGGAAATTAGAGGAGCAGCACCTCCTATTTCGCTTGGGCAGTTTCTACCCACGCGGTATGAACAATGACTTCTCTAATTTCAGGTAGTCCTTACTGTCTCCTCCCCTTCTCAGCTCTCCCTCTTCCTTTCTTTCACTTTAGCTTAGTACACATGACAATAATAAAACAATACAAACCAATACTAATAACAAATATACTTTAAGTGATAAATCATTGAGTCACTTAGGGGCTGCAATAAGCTAAAAATACTGAAATATTAGGTTCATGAGTAAAAATACAAGCTCAAAGAAGAGATTACCATGCATATGCAAAGAATAATGTTTAATCTACAAAAGCAATTTACCAGCCAGTTAAAACAACTTCATTAAATACTGAGCATTCCTTTTAAGAATAATGTCAAAGCCATCAAGAAGGAGATAAAGAAATGTTGATGTGAATGTAAACAGCCAATGATGAATCTATAGCAAAAGATGTGGTTGTTTATACCAAAAACATTTTAGGAAAATATGATAAAGCTCTTCAAAATTATGAAATTTTACTACTGAGGATTAGATTAGATTAGATTAGATTGTTTTCTCTAGAAGATCAGAGGTTGTGGGGAGATGATGGAAGTGTATAAAGTTATGAGGCATAGATCGGGTAGACAGTCAGAACCAGTTTCCCAAGGTGGAAATGTCCAACACTAGAGGACATAGTTATAATGTGAGAGGAGGAAAGTTTAATGGGGATGTGCTGGGCAGTTTTTTTTTTTTTTTTTTACACAGAGTGCGTGTTGGGGGGATGAGTGCTGGAACGCACTGCCAAGGTTGGTAGTGGAAGCCAATTCAATATTGGGTTCAAGAGTCTTTTGGAAAGACACATGGAAGTGCAGGGAATAGACCGATGTGGATCATATACAGACAGATTTGATCAGTTTAACTTAGTAACATGTTCGGCGCTAACATTGTGGGCCTGTTCCTGTACTGTACTGTTCTATGTTAAGTAAAAAAGAAAAAAATGTATTGGTTGGCACTGGTACTGGATGGCATAAAATCATCACAATCAAAATGAAGAGGGAGGTCAAAAAATATCTTTCATGCAGCAGATTGATAAGATCGTATCCAAATCAGAATACAAAACCAATCTTAAAGAAAAAGGATAAAAAAACAAAACTTTTTTTGGAGGATATGGGAATAAAATTAAACGGGCAGTTATTTTACAAAACCGGTACATACACTGAGTGGAATAAGTTCCTTTGGCCTTACAAAATTCTATTCCAATGTAGGATGAAGAATAATCAACCTTCTGCACTCAAATTCAACATATTTAGGATAATAATATTAGATAACGTCCAGTACTCCAATGTTTAGGAAATACAATGTGAAGTGAGATTGAACAGGAAAAATTATGAACGAGAATAAAAGATATATGAAATGAGCCAAGGGAATTTAAAACATTTTCAAAATGTTAAACATAATTATCTGATAACTGTCAACAAAACATTTCTCTGGTGGTAATTGGGCGTTTTACAATGAGTATTCTATTCTGACCTGCGTTCACGAATGGAATTCCATCATATGGGACATACTGGGATTTCCACATCAGTCTGGTGGCAGGTTTGGCAGGGCTCGGAGACTGCCTTGTTCCCCACACACTTTGCGTTTGTTGTTTGTGGACCGTTAATATATTTTCCAATTCAGTTTCACTCTCACAATATCCACGGTAAGAATCTCCAATTTTCTAGAATAATGAATTTAAACACAATGATGAGATGGGTCCTCTTTAGACGGTTTATTGGTATTTATGTTTTCTTCTCTGCACTCCAATTCTTTCCGCTATCTGTTATGTTACAATGCTATCAGGCTACGGCCATGTTGTAATTGGACCATATCTTGAACACTGCATTGAGCTTTGAGCACCAGCCGGAAAGTAAAACATTTAAACTCTGAACTAAGAACAAAAACTAATGAATAACATTGTCAGTATCTGTGACCTGAAATGCTAACTCTGTTCCCTTTTCCATAAATGCTAACTGGCATTGCGAACTATTCCAACATTTTCTGGTCTTACTTCAAATTGCCAGCATCTGCAGTTTTTATATTTCCATCTAATCGCTGATCTGCATTAAACAATGAACACAGAATGAGACGCTACAACACTAGTGGGCTGAAGGGCCCGCTCCTGTACTATACTGACATTGCATAATCCTATACGTTTTGTTTGGTATTAACTGCAGGTATTTTTAATTAGGCCATGGCTAAAGGCTAAAGGCCAGGAAGGAGTAAAAATCGAAGGACAAATAACAGGTAAATGGCAGCAAGTAAAAAGACAGTCACAAATTTTGATGAGTAAAATAATCTAACAAATAGCCACTTTGTGTCTAACAGTAACAATATCAAGAAAAACATGGGGCTATTTAAACCAACCTAGCTTGGGTTAAACTATTCCTTTACTCTTGTTCAGGCTCCTACAAGGAATATTAGAAAGAAAAATGCCTAAACAAAATTGTCTAAATACTGCAATAACATTAAATATTCCAGCACTAAACTTACACAAAACTAAAATATTTATGCAAATTAACATGAAGCCAACAGAGTCACATTTAAACACTCACTCCATGAGATTGTGCACAAACTAGTTGGATAAGCTATTAGACATTTTACTCTCAAGAGACATGAAAGAAATGTTGGAGCTCCCTTTCCATATCTAGTTAAAGGAATTTCAGGCACAGCATGGGTCCAAGAGAACCAGAGAGACCGACAGTCTATTTTCCTATTAGTGTAGACACAATACTATCCCCCGATTCTAGTCTGAAGAAGGGTCTCGACCCAAAACGTCACCCATTCCTTCTCTCCAGAGATGCTGCCTGCCCTGCTGACTTACTCCAGTATTTTGTGTCTATCTTCGGTTTAAACCAGCATCTGCAGTTCCTTCCTGCACAGTACTATCCCTATTTGGGACAGCAGAAACAGCATATATTCCTCCAAATCATTACACAAATTGACAGAACATTTTAAGATAAATTTTGAAAACATGAAATAAAACAGATGGGAAAACAGCACCAAAAAAGCAATAAATACATAAACAATTTCTGTCAGAAATCTTCCAAGTTCACTACCAGATCATTAATTTTTTGAAGAATAAACTTCAAAAGTATATACAGGTGCACAACCTTTTATCGGACAGCCTTGGGACCAGACACTTTTCGTAATTTGGAATTTGTCGGTCTTCGGAATGGAAATTTTTTAGCGTAGATTTTAATGGCTGGCTCGGTGGTAGAGTGCCCGGCTCATATCCTCAAGGTCGCGAGTTTGCGCCTTGATCCCGGCAGTTCCTCGGTCGCGAGTTTGAGTCTTCAATGTAGTTTTTTCTTGCAGAATAAATGTCTGTATGAAATGCAGTGTGTTGAATGAATTCCTGAATTTGTAAATGTGACCGCAGCATTGAATCACCTCCCGCACTCATGTCACCCTAGCGGGGCTACATGCCCTTAGGCGGCCTAAGGCGACATTTTCACACTCTTATATCCGTGTGGAGCAGAGGCGCCAAACGTGAGCTTTGGTGTGCAGACGACATCCTGGAAAAAATGTCTGGTTTCTTCCAGGTAGGCGATATACCCTCCACTTCTCTTTTATGAAGGTGATTTAGTTCCCCTTTCTTCCAGGACCGACCCGAGGTTCCGCTGTCACCTCTGCGGGCCACCCTCGGTGAACGCTCACTCAACTTTGTCTTGGGATTCCTACTCTCCCACGCAATGTACCCTCACCTCTTTTATGAATGGGGATTTAGTTCCCCTTTCGTCAAGGACCGACCGGAGGTTCCGCTGTCACCTCTGCGGGCCGCCCTCGGTGAACGTCCTGTCTCCCTGTCCCTGGGATAGCAGGGGGCGATCAAACAGCACAATATCCCCCTCCCCCTCCAACTCCAGAGGAATCCGCTCCCCGATGGGCCACTACGGCGACAAGTGGCAGTTCGCCCACAGCCCGAGCTGCGCGACCCCAAGAACAAGACGCACCTTGCGCACCAGCAGCAGCTGCCCCTCTGGAGTTGGAGCGGGGCTGGACTGGAGTTGCTGATCTGGGATCTCCGTGCTTGCAGTGGGCCTGGGGGTCGGTGTCCCGATGAGGGGGCACAGCTCGGGCTGTGGGCGAACTGCCACTTGTCGCCGTAGCGGCCCATCGAGGAGCGGCTTCTGGTGGTCCCGATGTCTCCCGCTAGTTTGCAGTTTTCCTCTGGAGTTGGAACGGGGCTGGGCTGCTGCTGGCTGTGGGTCTCTGGGATCTCCGTGCTTGCAGTGGGCCTGGGGGTCGGTGTCCCGTTGTCCCTGACGTCTCTGGTGACTGGCATTGCCGACGTGAAGACAGTGCAAAGCCCCCACGCCGGTGCAATGGGCAGGGAGCTGGAGAGGGGAGGGAAGGGGTCACACACATGGCCGGGAAGCAGAGGGGTGTAGGTGGGGTGAAACTGAAGGGAGCGACAATTTGCTGCTCCCTGCCCGCTGAGTTAAAAAGTTCCCACGCAAGACTCACGATACACTGTGTATCGTGAGTCTACCGTGGGAACTTTTTAACTCAGCGGGCAGACAGCAGCATATTGTCAATTATTAACCCTCCCGCGCAATATACCCTCACCTTCTCTTTTATGAATGGGGATTTAGTTCCCCTTTCTTCGAGGACCGACCGGAGGTTCCGCTGTCACCTCTGCAGGCCGCCCTCGGTGAACGTTTTCAAGGACCTTTTTTCAAGGACTGAAAAAATGTCCGCTATTCGGAGGTTTTCGTTATTTGGATCTTCGGATAAAAGGTTGTGCACCTGTATATCAAAAAAAATGTCTTAAATTTGCTTTGCTTTTTGTTCATGATCAAAATCTGCAGCCTATTGAAGGATTGAAAATTATAAAAGGTAATCTTTAAAATATCTGATCTCAGACTGAAGCACCAACAATTGTTCTAAAAATGTATATTGTAATTAAGGGATATAAATTATTTGAAAGTCACATTGCTGCAATAGAAATCAACAAGGCAAACATTTAGTGGAGATCATATACAATTAGTTAATCAACCTCACAGCTCCGAAGTCTTCTTGCCCAGGCAGGGGAGTTGTGAGGCAGTGGTTGAAACGGGACAGAAAAGGTGTCTTCAACCATTCTGAAATACAAAAAACGTTTACCTTTTTTTTTAAAAAGCTATTTAGTAATATAATTGAATTATATATTCAGGAATTGTAAAACTATTAAACAGAGGCAAAAAAGACAGAATAAAGAAGTGACTTCATTGCAGCGAGGCTACAAAAGATAAATAAATTCTATTTGCTATTGCTAACATCGCCAAATTTCGAGGACATTCAATTTCACTAAAGTTGTGCATCCTCCAAGTGACATTGTATGTTAACAGTAAACTCTAACCACCCACCATCATGAAGTGCTTCGAGAGACTGGCACACATTAAATCCAGTCTACCAAGCAACCTTGACCCACTGCAGTTTGCCGACCACCACAACAATAGCTTTCAATTATTTCAAAGCAATAATAGTGCAGATGCTAGAAATCTGAAACAAAAACAGAAAATGCCAGATACTCAGCAGACCACTGCCCCCGATTATTACCTCCCTACAGACGCTGCTTGGCCTGCTGAGTACCCCTGGCATTTTCTGGTTTTACTTTTTGTTTGCAATCATCTACCACTAATTCATCGAAACAGAAAATAGGTGCAGGAGTAGGCCATTCGGGCCTTCTGGGCCAGCACCGCCATTCAATACGATCATGGTTGATCATCCAAAATCAGTACCTCGTTCCTGCTTTCTCCCCATATCCTTTGATTGCGTTAACCCTAAGAACTATATCTATTTTTTTATTGAAAACATCCAACAAATTGGCCTCCACTGCCTTCTGTGGCAGAGAATTCCACAAATTCACAACACTGGGTGAATTTTTTTCCCTCATCTCAGTCCTAAATGGCCTACCCCTTATTCTTAAACTGTACAGGGTCTTGGTGAGACCACACCTGGAGTATTGCGTACAGTTTTGGTCTCCTAATCTGAGGAAAGACATTGTTGCCATAGAGGGAGTACAGAGAAGGCTCACCAGACTGATTCCTGGGATGGCAGGGCTTTCATATGAAGAAAGACTGGATAGACTTGGCTTGTACACGCTGGAATCCAGAAGATTGAGGGGGGATCTTATAGAAACTTACAAAATTCTTAAGGGGTTGGACAGGCTAGATGAAGAAGATTATTCCCGATGTTGGGGGTCCAGAACTAGGGGTCACAGTTTAAGGATAAGAGGGAAGTCTTTTAGGACCGAGATGAGAAAATCATTTTTTACACAGAGAGTGGTGAATCTGTGGAATTCTCTGCCACAGAAGGTAGTTGAGGCCAGTTCATTGGCTATATTTAAGAGGGAGTTAGATGTGGCCCTTGTAGCTAAAGGGATCAGGGGGTAAGGAGAGAAGGCAGGGATGGGATACTGAGTTGGATGATCAGCCATGATCATTTCGAATGGCGGTGCAGGCTCGAAGGGCCGAATGGCCTACTCCTGCACCTGTTTTCTATGTTTCTATGTGACCTCTGGTTCTGGACTCCCCGAATATTGGAACATTTTTCCTGCATCTAGCCTGTTTTATATGTTTCAATAAGATATCCTCTCATCCTTCTAAATTCCAGTGAATAAAAGCCCAGTCAATCCATTCTTTCATCATATGTCAGTCCCACCATTCCAGGAATGAACCTGGTGAACCTATGCTGCACTCCCTCAATAGCAAGAATGTCCTTCCTCAAATTAGACCAAAACTGCACACAATGCAGATATGGTCTCACCAGGGTCCTGTATAACTGTAGTAGGACCTCCTTGCTCCAATACTCAAATCCTCTCGCTATGAAGGTCAACATGCCATTTGCTTTCTTCACTTGTCATACCTGCATGCCCACTTTCAGTGACTGATGTATGACACCCACGTCTCACTGCACCTCCCCATTTCTCAATCTGACACCATTCAGATAATAATATGCCTTTTTGTTCTTGCCACCAAAGTGGATAACCTCACATTTATCCATATTTTCCTGCATCTGCCATGCCTCTGATCACTCACCCAACCTATCAAAGTCACCCTGCAGCCTCATATCATCCTCCTTGCAGTTCACACTGCCACCCAGCTTTGTGTCATCTGCAAACTAGGGGGATATAACATTTAATTCCTTTGTCTAAATCACTTATGTATATTCTAAACAACTGCCGTCCCAGTACTGAGCCTTGCAGCACCCCACCAATCACTGCCTGCCATTCTGAAAAGGACCTGTTAATTCCTACTGTTTGCATCCTGTCTGCCAACCAGTTCTCTATCCATATCAATACCCTACCCCCAATACCATGTGCTCCAATTTTGCACAGTAATCTCTTGTGTGGAACATTGTCAAAGGCTTTTTGAAAGTCCAGATACACATCCACTGGCTCTCCCTTATCCATTCTACTTGTTACATCCTCAAAAAATTCCAGAAGATTAGTCAAGCATGATTTCCCCTTCATAAATCCATGCTGACTTTGACTGATCCTGTCACTGCCTTTCAAATGCGCTGCTATAACATCTTTAATAATCAAGTCAAGCATCTTCCCCACTACCGATGTCAGGCTGGTCTATAATTCCCCGTTTTCTCTCTCCCTCCTTTCTTAAAAAGTGGAGTTACATTAGCTAGCCTCCAGTCCACAGAAACTGATCTAGTCTATAGAACATTGGAAAATGTTCACCAATGCATCCACAATTTCCAGGGCCACCTCGAGTACTCTGGGATACAGACCATCAGGCCCTGGGGATTTATCATCCTTCAGTCCCAACAGTTTACCTAACACCATTTCCTGACTAATGTGAATTTCTTTCTGTCCCTCCCTCCAACTAGATCCTGGGTCCCCTTGTATTTCTGGGAGATTGGTCCTGTCTTCACTGAGGAAGACACAAACAAAGTACTTGTTTAACTGGTCTGCTATTTCCTTGTTTACAATTATAAATCCACCTGTTTCTGATTGTAAGGGACCTACATTTGTCTTCACTAATCGTTTGCACTTCAAATATCTATAGAAGCTTTTATAGTCAGTTTGTATATTCCCTGCAAGCTTTCTTTCATGCTATATTTTCCTCCTCATAATGAATCCCTTTATCCTCCTCTGCTGAATTCTAAATTTCTCCCAGCCCTCTAGTTTGCTGCTTCCTCTGGTCAATTTATATGCCTCTTCCTTGCATTTAACATTCATGATAAAGATCAACACGTCAATCCATCGTTCAAGTTATAAGAAATAAGGATCTCTGAACTAACTAGATGAAAATAGAGGTAGAAAGTAAAATATGTCATGAGTATGCAATTCAATATTATTTTTACCTAATGTAAGCATGTAACCTGTTCATACCTGACTGTAGTCTTTTTGGGCAAAGTTAGTGAAGACTGTGGGTGCAAAACATAGCCAGTGTTATCTGCTATTGCAGCTACAGTCACGGTCTGAAGTTCATCACTTATCCGTTTGTCATCTGTTGCATCTGCCAATAAATACAACATACATGGTGTAACTATCAGACCACGTCCTCACAGTGTTATAAAAACAAACATGATGCAGAAAAGACAAAATCCCCACCATGGGATGTGTGCATGACAACACTCACCATTCATCACAGTGATGGCACAGTGACACAGTAGATAATTTTTCTACCTTTCATCTCCAGCAACCTAATTTCAGTCCTAATTTGTGCTGTTCACAAGGGGTTTTCTCCCCGTAACTACGAGTTTCCCCCTCTGCTCAGGTTTTTATTTCCTGCATCTTAATAACAAGCCAGTTGTTGTGTTAATTGAACAGTGCATTTTACCCTAGTATCGGTAGGTGGTGACAGAACCTGGGGGGGTGGAGGCGTTGAGATGGAGATGTTGATGACCATAATAATGGATTACAAGAAAGTAAGTGAGGGTGATGAGATTGATACGATTGCTCTGAGAACTAACATCGACTCACTGGGCTGAATAATCTCCTATGGAATAAGGAAATCCTAGATATCATGGAGCAACATAGCAAGGAAACCGACCCTTTTGGTCAACATCAACCAAGAGAAAATATGGGAAATATGAAATATGAGAACATAAATACCCACACACATATCATTAAGAGAGGTGTGTAACGTCACAAGTGGCTTCATTAGAATGGACAAGCAGGACACATTTCCCAATAGGAAAGACTTCAATAATTACAAGGAATAGTATAAAGCAATATATGTAGAAAGCTCAGAGGGTATTGAGAATGTTTGTCCAGAATTCAAATGTGGTAGAGACTATTCTTAAATTAAATTAAAAAGTGGAAGCACAATAAAGATGGCGTTTGCCCTGCTTGCTTACATTGGATGGGCTATTGAGTATCAGAGTAAGGAAGACATATTACAGCTGTACAAGACCGCACTTACAATTATACAATTAATGAAGTTCAAACGAAATTTGGTTTCTGCAGTCATATAACAAGAAAAGAACCAAGACACACAACCAACACAATTTACACATCCATCACAGTGAATCGCCTCACTGTGATGGAAGGAAAATTCTTGTCTCTCCCCTGTGTTCCATTCGTCTCCCGATGTTAAAGCCCCTGGCGGGCGATGGCAAGTCCCGCGGTCGTTAAGGCCGCGACAGGCGATGTAAGGCCCCGCTCCGGGTCATCTTCAACCCCGCAACTCGGGCGGGAGAAGTCGCCGTTGCGGGAGCTCCGAAAAGCGGTCTCCCACCAGGGACCCGCGAGCTCCTGATGTCACCGTCCACCGGACCTGCGGCTGGAGCCTCCGAGCTGCTCCGGAGTCGGGTCGCAGCCGCGCGTCACCACAGCTCTCCATGTTCTGAAGCCGGCCAACCCCACGATGGTAAGTCCGCAGTTTGGCCACTCCATGGTGCTAGGCCCCAACGACAACAGAGACCCGACAGGGAAAATATCGGGTCACCCGTACAGGAAAGAGATTAAAAGTCTTTCCCCCCCCCCCCCCCCCCCCCCCATATACACAGCTAAAAACAATATAAAAACCACAACAAACTATGCATTCAACGGGACAAAAAAAAAAAAGACAGACGGACTGCAGAGCGCGCTGCAACGTTGGTCGCGTCGCCCACACTTGGAGTATTGTGTACATTTCAGTGCGCAATACTAAAGGGAGGATGTTTTTAAGCTAGACAGCGCAGAAAAGATTCACAAGGATGTTGGAGGGGCTGGAGAACTGCGAGTTCTCTGGAGAGACTGGATAGGCCGGAAAGGAGGCTGAGGGGTGATCTCAAAGAGATTTTATAAAATCAACATAGGCACAGAGAAAATGTTTAGTCACCGACATTTTACCCAAGGCAAGTGGGTCTAAAACTAGAGGGCATAGGTTGAAGGTGAGTGAGGAAAGATTTAAAAGAGACCCAAGGGATACATTTTATGGTAGAGGCAGATATAATTACAACTTTTGAAAGATATCTGGGCAGGTATATTGGATAGTAAAAGTAAAGAGGGATATGGTCCTAACACAGGCAATTGGAAAATAAACCGGATTGGAGAATTCTGTCTTTGTGAGCAGATGGAACTATGTCGTATACTCATCCCCACCATAGACCTACAATTTTAAGATTATATAACATAATTCCACCCGGTGGCGCCCGCAATGGCCACCTTGCCAACAGTCTGTCTCATTCCTTCCTTCTCTGTTGTTTTTTAGTATGTGTTGAATGTATGTTTTAGAAACATAGAAATTAGGTGCAGGAGTAGGCCATTCGGCCCTTCGAGCCTGCACCGCCATTCAATATGATCATGGTTGATCATCCAACTCAGTGTCCCGTACCTGCCTTCTCTCCATACCCCCTGATCCCCTTAGCCACAAGGGCCACATCTAACTCCCTCTTAAATATAGCCAATGAACTGGCCTCAACTAAGTTTTAGTGTTCATTAGCTTATTTTATGTGGGGGGTGTGGGAGGGTTGGTGGAAACTTTTTTAAATCTCTTACCTCGATGGAGATACAATTTTAAAAATCTCTTACATCGATGAGCTGGCAGCCTCTGCTGGAGACGGACTTCGGGAGCTCCAGCCTGCAGGACTTAACATAGCAGAGCTGCGATCCCCTGTTGGGGATCGACTTCGGAGCTCCAACCGCAGGAGCCTGCTGACTTTAACATCGTAGAGTTCGTGGTCCCTGGTCAGAGACCGGCTTCGGGAGCTCCAAGCTGCAGGAGCTTCGACCACCCCGATGCGGGAGCTTCGACTGCCCCGACTGCGGATGGTTCGACTGCCCCGACCGCAGGAGAATAAAGAGGGAGCAGATTAGATTTTATTGCCTTCCATCACAGTGAGGAATGTGGGGAATCTGCTGTGGTGGATGTTTATGTTGACTTTTATGTAGTTGTGTGTCTTGTTGCTTTTTTTTAATGGCTGTATGGTAATTCAAGTTTCACTGTACGCTAATTGGTACATGTGACAATAAAACAGACCTCTGAACTTTTGAACATTCTAATACCTGGACACTCAATAATTTAAATTTGTGTTCATTATAGGCATTTCTTATTTAACCATTCCTTCCGACTTTCCCAACCAATCTGTAATGGATTACAATAAATTCATAAAATATACCAGTTGGCATGAAATTATAGTTGTGAACGATACTGAAAAATGTATCTAATTTAATATGCAAATGATCATTCTGGTATTTTTTCCTAATACATAAAGTGTGTGGGGGTGGGGGGGGGTTATACCTTGGTTCAACTTTGGCAATCATAACAAAATGTGACAATTATTTTTAACTTCTATTCTTCTATGCGTCAAAGATAAAAATTCTTCTGACAATCATTTCCCAGTACAATTATGAATTGTTATTAATGATTGTGACAATGGTTCTTGCTGAACACCATTTATCATTATTTTCTTTATTTAGGATAGCAATAAAAGACCTGGTGTGTACCATGAATATTTTAGTCAAGCACAAATTTGATTTTAAAAATCAAGTGTAGTTTTATGGTATGAACAAGTAATCCCTGTTGAAGGTATTAATTTAGGAGTAAGTAGCTGTTACCTCTTCTCCATCTTTATTTGTCCCATTGTCTAGCAATTATCTTTGGAGCTGATCATACAACCACATGTTACTCCTTTGGTTTTAATAAGATGACTTGCACACACACAATCACATATAATTTTAAATGCCAGATAATTGTTCTTACCATGTGAACTTGTAATGTCAAGAAGCTGTCCCTGTGGAATGAGAACTTGTGCAACGCCAGGCTGATTGGATGGAATCACATGGAGCACCTGGCCATTCTCCGACTGGCTAGTAACAATCATCTAGAAAGAGCAACCAACAGTACTTGTGGTAGATCATAGGTTCATAACATCATTAGTGATAGGAGCAGAATTAGGCCAGTCGGCCCATCAAATCTACTCTGCCATTCAATCATGGCTGATTTATCTCTCCCTAACCCCATTCTCCTGTGTTCTCCCCATATCCCCTGACACCTATACTAATCAAGAATCTATCTATCTCTGCCTTAAAAAATATCCATTCTTGGCCTCCACAGCCTTCAAATAATTCCACAGGTTCACCACCCTCTGACTAAAGAAATTCCTCTCATCTCCTTCCTAAAGGAATGTCCTTTAATTCTGAGGTTATGACTTCCAGTCCCAGACTCTCCCATTAGTGGAAACATCCTCGCCACATCCACTCTATCCATATATCATGTTAATCCAATAGAAAATAGACCCTACGATGCACTCACCTTTTATCTCCACATGGAAAGAAGCAAACAAAAATAATTTTGAGCCAGGTCTTATTAATTTTAGCCACACCTCTTAAAGTCATATCAAGGGACTGTTCCACTTTCACGACCTAATTCATGACCTTTCTTACTTGTGGACATTTTTCATCAGGCTAGAAATATGCCCCGACCTACTTGATGCCACGAGTACCTACGACTAGCATCACAACCTGCTACGACCTATGTACGACCACCTACGACCTCGTGGCGACCATGCTGCAAGTATGAGTCAAGGGTAAACGGCAGAGGTCGTGAATTAGATCGTGAAAGTGGGATGGGGCTTTACGTACCTCGCTGGAAATCGGCTGTGGTATCAATGCAGATTTTGAAGTCAGTCACAGAAACTAACAAACAACTACAAAACTGGGTTTGCCTAAGTCACTGATCAAGGTATCCATAAGTAAACTACAAAAGATGACTGGATCTAAAACACTAAATGTATAAAATGTTGAATGTGCATGAGGTTATATGAGGAATGTGCACGAGGTTATATGAAGTATGAGGTGCATTGAGTTAGATAGAGCTCTAAGGGTTAGTGGAGTCAAGGGATATGGGGAGAAGGCAGGCACGGGTTATTGATACGGGACGATCAGCCATGAACACAATGAATGGCGGTGCTGGCTCGAAGGACCGAATGGCCTCCTCCTGCATCTATTTTCTATGTTTCTATGTTATCTGCTACATAGAGCAAACTGGCAATCTAGTTTGATCTATTATTAAAAAGTTGGACTCCAAACATAAAAATTCTACCATTTATTTTTCCTGGAGCCAAAAGACTACTCCCATAAAGAAAAGTAGCTTTTGTCTAATCATTTTAGCCACAATTTCACCATTATTTTGTGGATAAGGATTAATGTTATGGGTTTTTCACTGATATGCTTCAATATATGCAGATTTTTAATATTAATAAAATGTGTACAATTATGTACCCTTCATTACTTCTACTAACCACTATTTGATGCAGCAAAGTGAAACATACAAGTTAAATTTAAATCATTTTTATCATGTGTGCTGTTTGTTACTCACCATGCGTGCATTTGTATCCCCCAGTGATTGAAGCTCGTACTGGATAGGATGACCATTTGGATCCATCAGTTGGAACTGCTCAGTAGATCGTGTCTGTGACTGCTGTGACACCTGTACCGTAGGATTCTGATGGGCGCCCGAGCCATCCGTAATATGTACCGTGATAGGAATGACAGTGATTGGATCGCTCCTTCCAAATGCCGAATCGCCATCATCTATCCAAGCCAATTGCTTTGATTTTTTTTTAATAAACATAAAACTGAATTTAGTGACTTTTGTACTTAAAACAGTAGCAAGAGAGGATTGTTATGCTCTTATTATTGTTGAACGTCTATAACAAGGGTTCCCAACCTGGGGTAAATTTACCCCAAGGAGGTAAATTTTGCCTACCCAGGGAGTGAATTTGTTGGTTCTGGATTTGTACATATTTTTTCTCATTGACTGACTGTGTTTGGTTCTGGTATACCAGTATCTGTTCATCATTAGTTGTTCATAAATAAATGAAATAACATTGTTATGTGCCATTACAGTTGCCAGGGGTAAACGGGACGAAATAGGTTGGGAACCCCTGATCTATAATAATCTTAGCTGAAGGAACCTAGTGGCCTGTCCCACTTTCACGACCTAATTCATAGCCTTTTTTACTCGTGGACATTTTTCATCAGGCTAGAAAAACGCCTCGACCTACTTGGTGCCACTAGTACCGACGACTAGCATCACGACCTACCTACGACCTACCTAAGACCTCCAACAACCTCGTGACGACCATGCTGCGAGTATGAGTCAAGGGCAAACTCGGCAGAGGTCGTGAATTAGGTCTTGAAAGTGGGACAGGCCCTTTATTTTACGTGGGAGAATATTTATTGCAACTGTGGACAATGTGGCCATATATCAGTTGGCAAAACAACGTAATCTTAATTCTACCACTAAAGAAAGCATTAAGCAGAAACTGAACAAAAATGCAGGAAGATATCACTAACACCATTCTCAAAAACCTCAACAGTCACACGTAGAGCAACAATGAAAGATACATTGGCTCAGATTTTGCTTACAGTTCTATCGCATCAAACAAAAACAAGCTCATTAGACAATGGTAAAGGTAATATTTGTCAATTAGTCTGCTAGTGGAATTCTCAATGAGTCCAGCCACGAAGCTAATTTTATTGCGATCAACATTTTAGCTGTGGAATTTGGGAGGAACAACAGCAGCAGCAGATTAGCAAGAGATACGACTGATTGGCTCTAGCCCAAGTGGGAGGAGAGGGGTGAAAACAGTTAAAGGCCAAGGACGGACAGTCTTTGTTCAGAACTGTTGTAGATTTGGGAGGAACAACAACAACAGCAGATTAGCAAGAGATACGACTGATTGGCTCTAGCCCAAGTGGGAGGAGAGTCAGAGGGAAAACAGTTGAAAACTGAGGAATTTGCTATGTAAATTGGTAAATCAGGCAATTTATCAGTCAATTTAAGCAGGACAGCTCTTAGCGAGCGGCAGTGAGTGAGCAAAGTGCCCTGTGAGTAAAGTGTGAGTCTTTGGCGAGGAGGCTGAGGAGAGGAGACGAAGGAAGGAGATGTCAGGCAAGCTGATTCAGTGCGATGCTTGCAGTATGTGGGAGGTCAAGGACACCGCTGGTGCCTCTGGCTGCTACAAATGCAAAAAATGCATCCAGGTAGAGCTCCTGAAGGGCCGTGTTGGGGAACTGGAGAAGCAAGTGGATGACCTCCGGTTCGTACGAGAAACGGAGTCGTTCCTCGACAAGTCCTACAGTACGATTGTTACACCTAAGGTACTGGAAGAGAGAAGGTGGGAGACAGTGAGAAAGGGAGGGAAGCATGGAATGCCAACGTCCCTGGGTGGTGTACCTCTTGTAACCAGGTTCATCCGCTTAGAAGCTGTTGGGACAGAAGACGTGAGCGGCGGACTGGCTTGCGATGCGAATAGTGCTGTTGAGCCAAAACCAAAAAGGCCTAAGGCAGGCAAGGCCATTGTAGTGGGAGACTCCATCGTGAGAGGTACGGACAGGGGTTTCTGCGGCAACAGACGGGATGCGAGGATGGTGTGCTGCCTTCCCGGTGCCAGGATCCAGGATGTCACGGACAGAGTGCAGAAAATCCTCAAGGGTGAAGGTGAACATCCGGAAGTGGTAGTGCATGTCGGCACAAACGATGTCGGAAAAAAGGGGATGAATATTCTGCAGCTTGACTTTAGAGAGCTCGGAAAAATGTTGAAAAGCAGGACCTCCAGGGTTGTTATCTCCGGTTTGCTTCCAGTTCCCCGTGCTGGCGAGAGCAGGAACAGGGAGATACGAGACCTGAACGTGTGGCTGAGGAACTGGTGCACGGGGCAGGGATTTAGATTCTTAGATTTCTATGTTTCTATGTTTATTCACGTTTTCAGATTTTTAAAAGATCTGAATACCATACGCAGAGATTTTTTAAATCCTTGACAGATTTGGTAACATAGAAACATAGAAATTAGGTGCAGGAGTAGGCCATTCGGCCCTTCGAGCCTGCACCGCCATTCAATATGATCATGGCTGATCATCCAACTCAATATCCCGTACCTGCCTTCTCTCCATACCCCCTGATCCCCTTAGCCAGAAGGGCCACATCTAACTCCCTCTTAAATATAGCCAATGAACTGGCCTCAACTACCCTCTGTGGCAGAGAGTTCCAGAGATTCACCACACTCTGTGTGAAAAACGTTCTTCTCATCTCGGTTTTAAAGGATTTCCCCCTTATCCTTAAGCTGTGACCCCTTGTCCTGGACTTCCCCAACATCGGGAACAATCTTCCCGCATCTAGCCTGTCCAACCCCTTAAGAATTTTGTAAGTTTCTATAAGATCCCCTCTCAATCTCCTAAATTCTAGAGAGTATAAACCAAGTCTATCCAGTCTTTCTTCATAAGACAGTCCTGACATCCCAGGAATCAGTCTGGTGAACCTTCTCTGCACTCCCTCTATGGCAATAATGTCCTTCCTCCGATTTGGAGACCAAAGCTGTACGCAATACTCCAGGTGTGGTCTCACCAAGACCCTGTACAACTGCAGTAGAACCTCCCTGCTCCTATACTCAAATCCTTTTGCAATGAAAGCTAACATACCATTCGCTTTCTTTACTGCCTGCTGCACCTGCATGCCTACCTTCAATGACTGGTGTACCATGACACCCAGGTCTCGCTGCATCTCCCCCTTTCCCAATCTGCCATCATTTAGATAATAGTCTGCTTTCCCGTTTTTGCCACCAAAATGGATAACCTCACATTTATCCACATTATACTGCATCTGCCAAACATTTGCCCACTCACCCAGCCTATCCAAGTCACCTTGCAGTCTCCTAGCATCCTCCTCACAGCTAACACTGCCCCCCAGCTTAGTGTCATCCGCAAACTTGGAGATATTGCCTTCAATTCCCTCATCCAGATCATTAATATATATTGTAAATAGCTGGGGTCCCAGCACTGAGCCTTGCGGTACCCCACTAGTCACTGCCTGCCATTGTGAAAAGGACCCGTTTACTCCTACTCTTTGCTTCCTGTTTGCCAGCCAGTTCTCAATCCACATCAATACTGAACCCCCAATGCCATGTGCTTTAAGTTTGTATACTAATCTCTTATGTGGGACCTTGTCAAAAGCCTTCTGGAAGTCCAGATACACCACATCCACTGGTTCTCCCCTATCCACGCTACTAGTTACATCCTCGCTAAAATTCTATAAGATTCGTCAGACATGATTTACCTTTCGTAAATCCATGCTGACTTTGTCCAATGATTTCACCACTTTCCAAATGTGCTGCTATCCCATCTTTAATAACTGACTCTAGCAGTTTCCCCACTACCGATGTTATACTAACTGGTCTGTAATTCCCCGTTTTCTCTCTCCCTCCCTTCTTAAAAAGTGGGGTTACGTTTGCTACCCGCCAATCCTCAGGAACTACTACAGAATCTAAAGAGTTTTGAAAGATTATTACTAATGCATCCACTATTTCTGGAGCTACTTCCTTAAGTACTCTGGGATGCAGCCTATCTGGCCCTGGGGATTTATCGGCCTTTAATCCATTCAATTTACCCAACACTACTCCCCGGCTAACCTGGATTTCACTCAATTCCTCCAACTCCTTTGACCCGCGGTCCCCTGCTATTTCCGGCAAATTATTTATGTCTTCCTTAGTGAAGACGGAACCAAAGTAGTTATTCAATTGGTCCGCCATATCCTTGTTCCCCATGATCAACTCACCTGTTTCTGACTGCAAGGGACCTACATTTGTTTTAACTAATCTCTTTCTTTTCACATATCTATAAAAACTTTTGCAGTCAGTTTTTATGTTCCCTGCCAGCTTTCTTTCATAATCTATTTTCCCTTTCCTAATGAAGCCCTTCGTCCTCCTCTGCTGTCTCTGAATTTCTCCCAGTCCTCCGGTATGCTGCTTTTTCTGGCTAATTTGTACGCATCATCCTTCGCTTTGATATTATCCCTGATTTCCCTTGTTATCCACGGATGTACTACCTTCCCTGATTTATTCTGGGATGAACAATTTTTGTAGTTCATCCATGCAGTCTTTAAATGTCTTCCATTGCATATCCACCGTCAACCCTTTTAGAATTAATTGCCAGTCAATCTTGGCCAATTCACGTCTCGTACCCTCAAAGTTACCTTTCTTTAAGTTCAGAACCATTGTTTCTGAATTAACAATGTCACTCTCCATCCTAATGAAGAACTCAACCATATTATGGTCACTCTTGCCCAAGGGGGGCACGTACAACAAGATTGCTAACTAACCCTTCCTCATTACTCAATACCCAGTCTAAAATAGCCTGCTCTCTCGTTGGTTCTACATGTTGATTTAGATAACTATCCCGCATACATTCCAAGAAATCCTCTTCCTCAGCACCCCTGCCAATTTGATTCACCCAATCTATATGTAGATTGAAGTCACCCATTATAACTGTTTTGCCTTTGTCGCACGCATTTCTAATTTCCTGTTTGATACCATCTCCAACTTCACTACTACTGTTAGGTGGCCTGTACACAACACCCACCAGCGTTTTCTGCCCCTTAATGTTTCGCAGCTCTACCCATACCAATTCCACATCCTACAAACTAATGTCCTTCCTTTCCATTGCATTAATCTCCTCTCTAATCAGTAACGCTACCCCACCTCCTTTTCCTTTCTCTCTATCCCTCCTGAATATTGAATATCCCTGGATGTTCGGCTCCCAGCCTTGGCCACCCTGGAGCCATGTCTCCGTGATCCCAACTATATCATAGTCATTAATAGCTATCTGCACATTCAACTGATCCACCTTATTACGAATGCTCCTTGCATTGAGACACAAAGCCTTCAGGCTTGTTTTTACAACACTCTTACCCCTTATACAATTATGTTGCAAAGTGGCCCTTTTTGATTTTTGCCTGGGTTTTGTCTGCCTGCCACTTTTACTTTTCACCTTGCTACTTATTGCTTCTACCCTCATTTTACACCCCTCGGTCTCTACGCTCACACATTTAAGAAACCCTTTCCCTTTAACTCCATCCTCCACTATCCCATTCGACACCCCCCACCCCCCTTATTCAGTTTAAAACCACCCGTGTAGCAGTGGCAAACCTGCCTGCCAGAATGCTGCCCCATACCTGTTAAGATGCAATCCGTCCCTTTTGTACAGTTCCCCCTTACCCCAAAACAGATCCCAGTGATCTAAGAATCTAAATCCCTGCCCCATGCACCAGTTCCTCAGCCACACGTTCAGGTCTCGTATCTCCCTGTTCCTGCTCTCGCCAGCACGGGGAACTGGAAGCAAACCGGAGATAACAACCCAGGAGGTCCTGCTTTTCAACATTTTTCCGAGCTCTCTAAAGTCACGCTGCAGAATATTCATCCCCTTCTTTTAACGTAGCAGAGTCAGCATTTTGCTTGCTGTCAAAACTTTCCAGAGTATTTCAGAAGCAGGCCTTCTCCAGCACAATTCCCTCCTGAGTTTTGCCACTGGAATTAGAATCAGGTTGCTATGAGAAATATCTGGCCCAAAAGTTACATCACGTTCAATTAAGCATTTATTTTATCCTCAACATTCTCCAAAAGAAATGTTTGAGGAAAGGTCTGTAACCAAAATCATTCATTTGTTTCTTTCCTCCATATTTACTGACTGACTTGCTATACATTTCTGGTGTATCTTGCTCCTCCTTCCGTTATCTTACCTGGAAAACGTGTCGCTCTGCCTCAGACTCCTCAGTTATGTCAGAATTAGATCCCAATAATGTTGTGCCCTTCTCAATACTGACTTCGTCCTGACTGACATCTTCTTCCATCTCAGAAATAACCACTGAAACAAAGAGTTAAAACTGGCCAAATAATATTAACAAATCAAGTAGAAATATTTAACTACGCAAGACAGCAAAAAAGAGGAGATTGAAATTCATAAAAGGAATTTGAGGGGTAAAACAAAAATGAATACAAAATATGAATTTAACATAATCATAAGGCATGGATAAAAACCCTTCTCCTCAATTCACCAAGCCAACCAAGTTGCCTAACCGAGCTAATCTCACGTGTCTGCACCTGGCCTATATCTTCAAACCTATCCTATCTATGTACCTGCCCTAGTGTATTTTAAATGTCATACACCTCAGCCACTTCCTCTGGCAGTTTGTTCCATGTGTGCACCCTGTGTGTGAAAATGTTGCCCCCCCCCCCCCACCCCCACCACACACACACACACACACACTTCCGAGAGCTCTTCTAAATCTTTACCCTCTAACCTTAAACCTATGCCTTCTAGATTTAGATTCCCCAATCTTAGGAAAAGGTGGCTATTCACCCTATCTATGCCCCTAATTATTTTATATAATTACATTATTTTATGTAATTTTATATAATTTTATATAAGGTTGTCTACGCTCCAGGGAAAAAAAGACTCTCCTAATAACTCAAGCTTTCCAGGCAGAGTAACAGCCATGCAGATCCATTTAGCACCCTTTCCCTTTAATGCCATTCTTTCTACAGTAGGTTGTCCAGAACTGTGAACAGCACTCCAAATGTGGTCCTGCCAACATCTTGTATATCATGACCAATGAGGGCTAGCATGCCAAACGTCTTCTTCATCATCCTGTCCTCCTGTGTCGCCATGTTCAAGGAACTATGTATCTGTACCTATGGGTCTTTCTGTTTCTAAAGCATACCCCTGTACCCTACCAATTGCTGTGTAAGGCGTGCCCTGGTTTGTCCTACCACAATACAACACCTTGCATTGATCTGAATTAAACTGCAGTTGCCATTCCACGGCCCATCACCACAGTTGATCAAGGTCCCATTGTAATCAGAGGTAACCTTCTTTGCTGTACACTCTACCACCAATTTAGTGCCCTCCACAAACTTACTAACAATATTATGAGCAGAAACTCACTGTAGAAGGTAATAAAAACAATGCTACAAACTACATAAAAAATAAGACCAGTCATTCTGCCTGATGGATAAATGAGATGGGAACATTGTCTTTCTGGCATATGCTTGTTCCAATTACAGTAATATTCAGCAAGATTATCAGCAAGAATACTGGCATGAAAATCTATTAATCAGTTGCTCATGAAAAGCTATGCGAAGATTGGATTCTTTAGCTGTCACACTATCTTACAATAGAATATCCTGCCGATATTCACTGTTAAAGACTCATGCATGCATGATTACTCAGGAAAGATATACTGATGACTGTTGATGCCCTTAAAGGAACAAGGTACTGAATGACATCTTAGAGAGTGGCCCGGTGGCGCAGCGGTAGAGTTGCTGCCTTACAGCGCCAGAGCCCTGGGTTCGATCCTGACTACGGGTGCTTTCTGTATGGAGTTTGTACGTTCTCCCCGTGACCTGGATGGGTTTCTCCAAGATCTTTGGTTTCCACCCACACGCCAAAGACATACAGGTTTGTAGGTTAATTGGCTTGGGGTAAATATAAAAAAATTGTCCTTCGTGTGTGTAGATAGTGCTAATGTGCCGGGATCACTGGTCAGTGCAGACTCGGTGGGCTGAAGGCCCTGTTTCCGCGCTGTATCTCTGAACTAAACTAAAGACTATGACATTTTTCCTGGACCTCTTCACATGATTCCTGGGATGTCAGGACTTTCATATGAAGAAAGACTGGATTGACTCGGTTTGTACTCGCTAGAATTTAGAAGATTGAGGGGGGATCTTATAGAAACTTACAAAATTCTTAAGGGGTTGGGCAGGCTAGATGCAGGAAGATTGTTCCCGATGTTGGGGAAGTCCAGGCCAAGAGGTCACAGTTTAAGGATAAGGGGGAAATCTTTTAGGACCGAGATGAGAAAAACATTTTTCACACAGAGTGGTGAATCTCTGGAATTCTCTGCCACAAAAGGTAGTTGAGGCCAGTTCATTGGCTATATTTAAGAGGGAGTTAGATGTGGCCCTTGTGGCTAAAGGGATCAGGGGGTATGGAGAGAAGGCAGGTACAGGATACTGAGTTGGATGATCAGTCATGATCATATTGAATGGCGGTGCAGGCTCGAAGGACCGAATGGCCTACTCCTGCACCTATTTTCTATGTTTCTATGGCATGGAATGAAGTACTTGGAAGTATGATAAAACTGACTGAAAGACATCTAACCTGGATGCAAGTACAAAAGAAAAAGATAACATTGAAAGTAATTTCAACAAGTTTGCATAAACTTAAGATTGCAGACAGAATATACAATAGAATTATATTTGTGGATGGTAAAACAAAGTAGTGAGTCTTTCCAAAAAGGTTTCTGTAGAATCCAAGATGGTGTGAAAGAGGTGTTTTTTTAAATGAACAATTTCAAAAGATTATTTGCTCAAGCTTTTTGGCATTATGATTGAATCCTTCGTAAACATTTGCTGAAAATGAAAAAAACACATAAAATCTAAAGCATCAACAGAAAATGCTGGAAATAGTCAGCAGGTCATGCTGAAGAGACACAGAATTAATGTTTCAGGTTGGAGAAATGTTTGTCAAAGGGTCTCCAATCTGAAACATTTGCTTTCTTTTTCTTCCCACAGGTGCAGCCTGACCAGCTGAGTATTTCCAGCAGTTCTGAGTTCTTGAGTTTTTATTCCTTATGGTTACTCTAACAATGTGAATTTTCTTGTATTTACTTACACTAAAATCCATCCACTATTCGTTGGCCAATCCACTTAATTGTCCAAATTCTTTTCAAGATCTTGAATCTTCTCTGTATTGGTTTCCTGATAGAATTAGCAACATTTTACATTATGGCAAGAAGTATATCCGCTCATTAACAAAGTAAGCAACAAAATTCAAAACAATTTGTACAAACTTTTCTCTGTTCTCTGGTCCTTAGTGCATATTCAGTTATACAATTTACTATAAATCCTATCCGTGAATAAGGATAACACTTTATTTCCCAGCAAGACAATTGCATAGTCGTACTTTAAATTGATACAACATCTCTGCTTGTCACGAAAATAATCACAAATGCCAAGGGTCTAGTTGAAAATTTGCTTTCAAACATGTCACACACACACACCTCCTTAGTTGATCAGGTATAGAAGACCTGTTTCTCCAATTTACAATAACAGCAATTTACTTTCCCAATCACTGTTCTTGAACTGGAAAGATGCCACTGAGCTGGGAATAGTGCAGAGAGGATTTACAAGGATATTGCTAGAACTCAAGGATCTGAGCTAAAGGGAGTGGTTGGGCAGGTTTGAACTTTATTCTTTGGAGCACAAGAGGCTGAGGGGTGATCTTAAAGAGCTGTGTAAAATCATGAGGGAAATAATAGAGTGAATGCCCTGATTTTTTTTTTCTGGGTAGGGGAAACAAGAACCAGAGGCCATAGCTTTATGGTACAATGGTAAAGATTTAATAGGAACCTGAGGGAGCTTTTTCCAAACAGAGGGTGGTGGATATATGAATGAGCTGCTGCCAGAGAAAGTATTTAAGGCAGGTACAGTAACAGCATTTAAAAGATATTTGGATAAATACATGGATAGGAAAGGTTTTGAGGCATATGTGCCAAACGCAGGTAAATGGACTAGCTTAGATGGGGCATGGACAAGTTTGGCCAAGGGCCTGTTTACGTACTGTATGACTCTATAACATAACATTTGTCTGGTTCTAACTATATCTATATGTTCCTGGCATTTTAAAACAAAAATTAATATCCTGTGAAATTATCATTTTAGAATCTGAATCATAGAGATAACACGAGGAAACAGGCCCGTCACACTGCCATCAACCATCAACCACACATTTACACTACTCTTACATTCATTCAAATTGTTTTATTCCAACATTTTCATCAACTCCCCCTAGATCCTAATGACCACCTAAACATGAGGGCAATTTACTATGGCCAATTAACAAATCAACATGCACTTATCTGTGTTGTGGGAAGAAACGAGAATACCTGGAGAAAAAACCACGTGGTCACAGGAAGGCTATACAAACTCCACATAAATAGAAGATAGACACAAAATGTTGGAGTAACTCAGCGGGACAGGCAGCATCTCTGGTGTAGGAAAGAACTGCAGATGCTGGTTTAAATCGAAGATTGATACAAAATGCAGGAGAAACTCAGCGGGACAGGCTGGTTACTCCAGCATTTTGTGTCTATCATCGATTTAAACCAGCATCTGCAGTTCTTTCCTCCACATAAATAGGTCAGGATTCAACGTGAACTATAAATCTGTGAGGCAGCAACTCTCCTTGTTCTTTGTGAACCACAAAAGGACACAAAGTTCTGGAGTAATTCAGCAGGTCAGGCAGCATCTCTGGAGAACATGGACAGGTAACGTTTCAGGTCGAGATCTTTTGCAGTAAAAAATGTAGAAACAAAGAACTGCAGATGTGGTTTAATAGTCAAAATATAGAAACTAAGAACTGCAGATGCTAGTTAATTGTCAAAATGTAGAAACAAAGAACTGCAGATACCGGTTAAAAGTGAAAATGTAGAAACAAAGAACTGCAGACGTTAGTTAATAGTGAAAATGTAGAAACAAAGAACTTCAGACATTAGTTAATAGTGAAAATGTAGAAACAAAGAACTGCAGATGCTGGTTAATAGTCAAAATGTAGATACAATTAAACCTGTGAACCAGATATGCATGTAACATAACAAAAGGGCCTGTCCCACTTTCACGACCTCTGCCGAGTTTGCCCTTGACTCATACTCGCAGCATGGTCGTCACAAGGTCGTAGGTAGGTCGTGATGCTAGTCGTAGGTGCTCGTGGCATCAAGTAGGTCGGGGCGTTTTTCTAGCCTGATGAAAAATGTCCACGAGTAAAAAAGGTCGTGAAAGTGAGACAGGCCCTTTAGAATCAGCATGACAATTAAACAATTTTAAACTCAATCTCACTGCATAAATTCTGCTATTTCATTGTAGCAACTGCACCAAACTGGGAAAAATTGCATATTTGTACCAAACCAAAAGACATCACTTAAATAATATGAGAGTAAACAAAAACAAACACTGTCAATGCTAGAATTCTGAATGAAAATAGAAAGCCTTGCATGTGGAGAAGCAAAGTTTGTATGTCAAGTTGATTTTTCATCAGGACATGCTTTGAATAAAAGTTATTCGGCACAATTCTGTTCATCTCACAGCTGATCCTCTGTGTCTGTCTTCCTAAAGCGAGCTAGATGTTCTATCATAGCATTCCCTCCTTAATATTCTGCAGGCTCATATTTAAACATAACTTAAACTTCAATAATAAATTACCAACCCTACAACTTCACCAAACAGCATTCCATCCATAACAAATACCATTGCTAAAATATTAACTAATGGACATGAATTGAATATTGTGCGGCTTTCACTGTTGAAAACCATTTTTATATTGCGTCAATATCATTATTTTTATAAATGGAATTAAATACTACATTCACATATTTTATATGCAACATTTTGCACTTATGAAACTGTTCTGGTGTCCTCTAAAAGACCAAACTCAGCATTCTTCGCAATGTGATACGGAGAGTAACAACGGAACAACATCAGAACAAATCTCAGGCACAAGTCAATGTTGATGTCTTAATACTACCTATTACCATGTTAGAGCATTACCAGTTCTACCTATATGCACAAGCCTGGTGCCACTCATCACTTCCACGATGCATGCGACAAAACCAGCAGGTTTTCCATTAAATTAAACATCTATTTGGAAGATGGTATTCCTTGGAATTCAAATCATAAAATTATTTTATCAGTCCCATAATTTATTGTTATAATGAAAAAAAGGATGACCATGTTGCTGACAGTGTAATAGCCACTAATAAAAATGTACCTAAGAGATAATGAGGGAGAATATCCTAGACAGCTCTTCAAATGAGACATTTTGCACAGAGCTTGTAAACAAATATAGGATGATCATTATAGGATGATCATGTTGCTCAGGATGTAAGACAGTGGCAGATATGGCTGATATGTAGGGATATCAGAGAGATGAAAGAATAATAGGATTTATAGTGGCAGGGAATTTCAAAATCTGCCATAATGCAGTGGTGGAGTTGACCTTTACAGCGCCAGAGACCCGGGTTCGATCCTGACTATAGGTGCTGTCTGTATGGACTTTGTACGTTCTCTCTGTGACTATGTGAGTTTTCTCGGGTGCTGCGGTTTCTTCCTACATTCCAAATACATGCAGGTTTGTAGATTAATTGGCTTATGTAAATTGTCTTTAGTGTGTAGGATAGAACTAGTGTACGGGTGATTATTGATCCGTGCAGACTTAGTGATACAAAGAACCTTCCACGCTGTATCTCTGAACTAAACTTAATGTATCAGATTTATTTCAATATCTGAGAGACAAGATTAATATACACTTGAAAAGACAAGAATTAATTATCTGTATGGTCTTGTTATGGGATATACTGTCTGAACGATTTAATTTAACTTTTCAAATGGGAAACAAGGTATATTCATGGGCAATGCAGTTGATCTATACATCAATAAAACCTTTGATAAGGTCTCTGATGTGATTGTGGGACCTTGTGGGTTTAAGGTCCCACATCCCACTTACATTAATCCTACATCAATCCCATTTTCTGTTATTCTCCCCACATTCACATCAACTCACCCAGATTTAATGCACTTTCAATGACCAATTAAGCTACCAACCTGAATGTCTTTGTGGGACGTGGGAGGAAACTAAAACATCAGAGGAAACCCATGTGGAAACAAGGAGAAGGCACAAACTCCACAAATCAGAGATGGGGAATTAACCCGGGCCTGTGTTGCCGTTATATTTTGGGAAAACTGACAAGATGAGGACATAAACAATGAATGGTAGAGTCCAGGGGACTACGGAGGGAAAAAAGGCTGTGTAAATCCAACAATCTCTAAATTGAAGCACAAGTAGAAAAGGTGGTGAAGAAAGAACACAAAGAACACAAAGCCTTCAACACCTGCAGCATTGAATGCAAGTCCAGGGAGTTTATGGTTCTAAAATATTGGTTAGGCCACAGCTGGAATACAGTAAATAATTTTGGTCGCCACACTCAAGGAAAGACCTGATTATGCAGGAGAGGGTGGTTAAGAATGATTCGCCAAAGATCAGAGATTTGCCAGTACAGGCAGTCAGACCCAAGATACAAGGATTATGTTCATGAAAACTGTACTAAATCATTTTTTTCTGTAAACCTGAAACATCCATTTTCTAGAGCTGTCCATATTGTATCATTCTGCATACAGCTGCTATAATTCATTTAATCATCTCATCGCTCACACACTATCCATAATTGAAGTACTGTAATGGAGTATTTACTGCATCCAATCATTAATACCATGATATATTGTATTTCTATAAGCAGTGTTAAAAGATTATTTGAAAATTGTGCGAAAATATGTATAAAATTGGTGTGTCACCTTTTCTGTAACATGGGGACTGCTCATATGTTGACTTTCAACTATGAGCAACCTGGAGGTTATGTCCCTTGGCTGAGGGGGAGTCTGATTGAGGTATACGTTCATAAGTTCAAGATGAAGGTACAAAATTTCAAAGTGATCTGAGAACTGTTTTACCTAGGTGTTTGTCATTTGGAATGGACCACCCTAGGCGGTGATGAGGTAGAGACTATCACAAGATTTAAGAGGCATCTAAATGAGTTAAGGTACAGAAGAGATAAATGCTGATGGAACAGCAAGGTATGCTATACAATAAATATCCCGCATAAGATTTCACCCATCAAGATGGTTACCAACATTTTATTGAAATATAAGTACTCATATCAAATAAACATTTTTTTTAAAACAAAGTTCTAAAGAATAAACATACTTACAGTTAAAACTGAATCTGGAACTCATCTTTCACATTTCTAGCTTTACAATTTTATCACAGCAGCAGAGTAAATCATTCCTGAAGGCCCTCTATCCATATACCATGGGATTCCTTTAGTATAAATCTCTGCAAATTCAGTGGAAATATTCACAGGATTATCAGTACAATACCAAATTAAAGCAACTGAATTACTTAGGAAGGTCAAGTAAGCCAAACATTTAAATATAATCTTCCAAAACAGGTACTGAAAGGTGTTCTAAAAATAGAGAAATAGCAAGCACTCCCACAGGAAATAATGGTAATTATTTATTTATCAGCATCAGGTGAGGGTTTAGTGCTTTAAAATTTGAATTCCAAAGGGCTTCACATTTGTGCTAACTGCTAACAAATGCTTTAGTTTGCAAGGACCAAAGAGAAATAAAAAGGAGTCATTCCACAATTACTTCAGGACATTTACAATCTATCTTAATTTTAAAGAAAGATCCAAACATCCACAAACCCACAACTTTCACTGGATCAAAATAATTCAGAGGGATGAGATGTACATTCATCTGGAAAGGCAGGGGTTGATTAATGATGGCGCCATGGTTTTGTGTGTGGGAGATTGTGTCTCTCAAATTTGATGGTGTTTTTTTTAAGGAACCAAGAAGAGCAGAGTCTTTAGCAAAACCTTTGATAAGATTACGCACAATAGTTTGCTCTGGAAGGTTAGATCGCATGGGGTCCCAGATACAGAATTGTCAAAAATGTAGGAAGAAGAGGATGATAAAGGGTGATGTTCGGACTGGAGGCCTGTGACTAGTGGTAGCATCAGGGCCTGAGTTTATTGTAGTTTGTCATCTATATCTATGGTTTAGATGAGAATGTACAAGTTTACAGATTACACTAAAATAGATAGCATCGAAGCCAGTGAAGCTGCTAGTCTGAGAATTAGTGGGATCATGATCAGATGGGATAGTATGTCAAGAGTGGCAAATGGGGTTTAATTCATATAAATTGGGAATTTGGTATGTCAAAACAGAGCAGGACATTCAAAGTGAACGATAGGATCTTGGAGTGTGTTGTAGGAATACAAGTACATTGTAGCGTCACACGTGGATGGGATGGTGAAAAGGGTTTGGGGCATGCTGTTCATCTGGGAACTGAAGAGTGGTTGGGACATTTGTCACTGTTGGACAGGATGTTGATGAAGCCAGACCTAGAATATTTATATTCAGTAGACACAAAATGCTGGAGTAACTCAGCAGGACAGGCAGCATGTCCGAGAGAGGGAATGGGTGACATTTCGGGTCGAGGCCCTGCTTCCGTTTTGGGCATCCTGCTAGAGAAATGATGCTATTAAACTGGAAATCGTGCAGAGGGAGGCTGGGACTTTGAACTGGGACATGGACTGGCTGGGACAGGGACACACTGTGACAGGAATTGGGACTGACTGGGACTGGGACTGAATAGGATAGGGACAGGGAGTGACGGAGTTGGGAGTGGGACACACAGACTGGGACTGCCCCCCCCCGCTTTCTCCCCTCTCTCCCAATCTGCACAGCCCGCAGTATTCGCGCCATTTTGTTCCCCGTGGCCGGGCGCAGGATCGCCTGCAGTGGCCGCGAGTTTGTAGGTGTTGGCTCCGTGCCCCGTGTGTGGTGTGCGGGATGTGTGTGTGAGTGTGTGCGGGGCCTGGGCCTGGGGCGCGGGTCGAGTCGGGTCGGGTCGGGCACACGGCGCCGGAACGAGTCTACTCAACCTCGTCTTCGCTTCACAACGCGTCCGCCATTGGAGAGCCGGGACGGCGTAGGGCGCATGCGCACCCCGGCCCAGACCGGCCGGCCGGCCCGCACCATCCGCGCCTGCGCCAAGGCCGGCACTCGGGGACCGGGACAAGCGGGGCCCAGGTCGGGGACCGGGACAAGCGGGGCCCAGGTCGGGGACCGAGACCGGGACCGGGACAAGCGGGGCCCAGGTCGGGGACCGGGACAAGCGGGGCCCAGGTCGGGGACCGGGACAAGCGGGGCCCAGCGGGGCCCAGGCGGGGACCGGGGACAGGCGGGGCCCAGGCGGGGGGGACCGGCGGCCAAGGCCGGGACCGGGACAAGCGGGGCCCAGGTCGGGGACCGGCGGCCGAGGGAGGTTGGGTGACCTCTCTCTGCCAGTCCCAGCTCCTCGCCGACAGCCATCTCCAGCAGCCCAGCCCAACACAGCCCGGCTCGGCTACTAATCAAACAACAACCCGGTATTTCACATCCAGGAGTTGAAAGGGATATTTATAAGGCGGTGTTTGACAGATTCTTGATTAGTGCGGGTGTTGTGGGGTGAAGGCAGGGGAATGGCGTTAGGAGGGAGAGATAGACCAGCCATGATTGAATGGTGGAGTAGACTTGATGGGCCGAATGGCCTAATTCTGCTCCTATCTTAAGGGGTTGGACAGGCTAGATGCAGGAAGATTGTTCCCGATGTTGGGGAAGTCCAGGACAAGGGGTCACAGTTTAAGGTTAAGGGGGAAATCTTTTAGGACCGAGATGAGGAAAACATTTTCCACACAGAGAGTGGTGAATCTCTGGATTTCTCTGCCACAGAAGGTAGTTGAGGCCAGTTCATTGGCTATATTTAAGAGGGAGTTAGATGTGGCCCTTGTGGCTAAGGGGATCAGGGGGTATGGAGAGAAGGCAGGTACGGGATACTGAGTTGGATGATCAGCCATGATCATATTGAATGCCGGTGCAGGCTCAAAGGGCCGAATGGCTCTATGTCTATGTTTCTATCACTTATGAACTTATTGCCACCTGGTTTGGGGTGAGGTGTAGGCTGCTGCCACGGCCCAGTGCAACTTTGGGAGATGATGGTGCCCCGAGTCCTTACCCTATCCATACCTCTAGTCTCCTTCTCCCATGGTTCTGAAGAAGGGCCTCGGACCGAAACATCACCCATTCCTTCTCTCCAGAGATGTTGCCTGTCCCGTTGAGTTACTCCAGCATTTTGTGTCTATTCCCTGGTCATTCGGATCTCAACCCCACCGTTCCTTTCGCAAAAAAAAACTGCTGGAGGAATTGAGCGGGCGTTTGTGGAGCTAATCAGGCCTGATATTCTGTCAAGATCAACAATCTGCCTCCACAGACGCTGTTCAGCCTTTTGAGTTCCTCCAGCAGCATTTTTATTTCTGACTCTGATTCCAGCATCCTGTGTCTCCTGAGGCCATTCCTGTACAGGGTGCACTTTGTTCTGCGGTTTCTAGGTGTGGATTAAAGGATTTTTCTCGGAGACACGCCACTGGTAGAATCTTTTTTTAAAAGAAAGTGCTGGAGGAACTCCAACAGGTCAGGCAACATCTATGGAGGGAAATGGACAAAGTACATTTCGGATCGGGACCCTCCTGACTGTTGAAATAGAGGGGAGAAAGTTGGTAGAGCGAGGCAAAGGGAATGGGTGGAATAAGAACTTGCAAATGTTAGGTAGATTCCAGTAAAGAGGCGTTTGATGGCACATGAACATGGTCCACTTTCTCTCCCTGTTGTGATTCCTCTGGCAATTATGCTCTTCCACGGTGTTTGAGTTTCTCATGCAGTTTGATTTCAGCAAAGATTCCTCTTATTGCTCAATGTGAGTGCAAGCTTGTCAATTTTCTGTGCACAAGCCCTGCTAGATTCTCACCAAACTTAGGAACTTAGAAATAAATCTTTGTTTGTTCTTCTAGTTTAATGAGTCGATTTTGGTGAGTGCTGCTAATTGCACTCAGGCGCTCATTTTAGTGTAAAGTTCTTCCATTGCCATCTTACAGATTCACAAAAGATACAAAATGTACTCTGAATTTTGATTGCATCAAATTTTTAATGCAACTATTAGATGCAGTGTGTATATGGAGTAAAGAAGGAAAATGAACAAGGCAAAATGTAGAACTACACAAGTCTGTATTTCAGTATTTGAAGAAGAATAAACTTTGTAATGTTTTTGTCTATTTTCTATATAGACCGCTTCAGAAACACATTTTCCTCCATATAAAGTAGATTCATGCCAATGACAGATTTCAAACAAATAAAAAAGTCTGCAATATTTGCCCCCCACTTGTTTATTAATTCATTTCAAATATTATTCAAACAAGTTCATATAGAATAACTGGTTTCAACAATGCAATGAACCGAATTTAGAAATAATAGACAATAACAGACGGTTTATCATAGAAACTTCCTTGTAGGAAGGAGCTAATTTACAGAATAAATGGTTAACTGTTAGACCCATGTCATCATTAACTAATTCACATAAACATCACTAAAAATGATTCTTATGCTTAACATTTATTATAAACAAAGGTGCCCAGCCAAGGATCCCTGCTTCATAACAAAGGGCTCTGTCAATAAATATCTAAGTCAAGACACTGGAAAAGTTGGACAACTAATTGTATCATGGGAGTCATCTCGCAGTGAAGGCCGGCATCAATGGTGAAATTCACTATCAACATGCTAGTACAGTTTTGTTGCTGTTTGAAATAACTAGTATTTGAAGATAAAACGTCAAACGATGTGGTCTACTAAATAACTGTGCTTCCTGCACTACTGAAACACAGACCACCTCAAAACACTGGAGACCATGAACATGAGGATGGTATTAAGAAACGAGTCCACATTTCAGGACCACACAAGCCCAGAATAAATAAGGAATACATCATCTGCCAATTTGCCAGCCTTCTGCCCTTTCCAGCATCTTCTGCCCCATTCGTAGCAGAGTTGTGGTTCCCACATCAGCCTTGCTACCCACCTCGGAACTAGAGTGGAAGCTAGTCATCCTCAGTCCCAAGAGATTGCCCAAGAAGGCAAAACCATACCAATCAGATTTGATCATATGGAAAAAGTGGAACGTGATCAGATCAGATTCAAATGGGGTTTGGCAGGATGGATGGGAGAGAGTATATCCACTTATAGAAAAATCGAGGACTAGGGTCACTTTAAAAATAAGGATTCGGTTACTTGAGGCAGTAGCGTAAAAATAATTTGACAGTCATTGCAAACTAACCATGGTGCAGGAAAGAGTGTATACTGGCATATTGAGATGAAAAGACGGCCACAAAACAAAAATGACAGGAGGTGCACAATGTTCCAAACACAAAAAGTAGAGTTCTTATATTGAAGACGTGGGGCCAAAATAATTTGATATTGTAAAAGCAATGTTCATTCTGAGTCCCCTGCCAGTGAAGAGACTGAGGGTAGTGACAAGAAGCCATTCAGATTTTGATCCTGTTTTGACATTCAAATTAACATGTTAAAATTTATTCCCCATCTAATGTTTATTTTATCTTTGTATGCTTCATTTCCACCTTCCCCCAGCTAACAATAATCTATTCTACATTTTCCTTGATTTTCGTCCCATAGAAACATAGAAAATAGGTGTAGGAGGCCATTCGAGCCCGCACCATTCATTGTGATCATGGCTGATCGTTCCAAATCAATAATCTGTGCCTGCCTTCTCTACATATCCCTTGATTCCACTAGCCCCTAGAGCTTTATCTAACTCTCTTAAATCCATCCAGTGATTTGGCCTCCACTGCCCTCTGTGGCAGGGAATTCCACAAATTCACAACTCTGGGTGAAAAAAATATTTCTCACCTCAGTCTTAAATGGCCTCCCCTTTATTCTAAGACTGGCCCCTGGTTCTGGACTCACCCAACATTGGGAACATTTTTCCTGGCATTTGATGTCCCCTTTGATGTTTCGTTTTCACACCTTACCCTTCCATATCTCTGTGTCTCCCTCTCCTCTGACTCAGTCTAAAGAAGGGTCTCGACCCAAAGCATCACCCATTCCTTCTATCCAGAGATACTTCCTGTCCTGCTTAGTTGTGTCTATTCTCCACATCCTTGCTATTGAGGGAGTGCAACGTAGGTTCACAAGGTTTATTCCCGGGATGGTGGGACTGTCATATGCTGAAACAATGGAGTGACTGGGCTTGTATTCACTGGGATTTATGAGAGGATATCTTATAAAACATATAACATTATTAAGGGATTTGACACGCTAGATGCAGGAAACGTGTTCCCGATGTTGGGGGGGGGGGGGGGGGGGGGGGGGGGGGGGGGGGGGGGGGGGGGGGGGGGGGGGGGGGGGGGGGGGGGGGGGGGGGGGGGGGGGGGGGGGGGGGGCAGAACCAGGGGCTACAGTTTAAGAATAAGGGATAGGCCATTTTGAACTGAGATGAGAAAAAACCTTTTCACACAGAGAATTGTGAATTTGTGGAATTTGCTGCCTCAGAAGGCAGTGGAGGCAGATACACTGGATGCATTCAAAAGAGAATTAGAGCTATTGGGGCTAGTGGAATCAAGGGATATGTGGAGACGGGGTACTGATTGTGAATAATCAGCCATGATCACATTGAATGGCAGTGCTGGCTCATATATTATATGCACACAGATCCAAATTTAAATTAAAAAAAGCAGATCCAAATTTAAATCTTCACCGTTTCCACATTATTTTAGAATCATCGGTTCATGGAACTTTTCATCCAGTTTCCCAATTTCACTCCTCATCGCCCTGACAACAAATTTGGGTATTTTGTCACAATATTTTGAATTAACTTGCTGTATCTATACTACCTTTATGTAATATTCGACCACTTCAATAACCCCCCAATTCTTAAAGGTATTCTTTAAATCCCCCAATTAAAGGGAATTCAAATAGTCAGCATTAACATTTCATTACAATATGCATGTCAGGTTTTAAACACTATTCTTGCTTGACAGATAATCATTAGTTTGTGGTTTGTCCTAAGTACACAATTAACAATAAGCAGATAATTTAAAAAGTTGGTTTTGTGTGTTTACAGAGCTACAGGCCAGAGGCCAGTTAGTTATTCATCCATGTTAGAGTCTCCACTCTCTCGAATTGGGCCACAGACACTGCGAGTACCAAATTCATATTTTCTGTTTTTGTCCAAAGTTAGTCCTCTTCTTCCAAAACGACCCACAGGCCTTATCCCACGCCCAGTATACCAAGATGAATCAATATCAGCATCTGCGAACCAAAGCACAATCATTGACATCAGCACTTTGCTTTTATTTAATCGATAGGGATTCAAGAAATAGAAACATAGAAATTAGGTGCAGGAGTAGGCCATTCGGCCCTTCGAGCCTGCACCGCCATTCAATATGATCATGGCTGATCATCCAACTCAGTATCCCGTACCTGCCTTCTCTCCATACCCTCTGATCCCCTTGGCCACAAGGGCCACATCTAACTCCCTCTTAAATATAGCCAATGAACTGGCCTCAACTACCCTCTGTGGCAGAGAGTTCCAGAGATTCACCACTCTCTGTGTGAAAAAAGTTCTCATCTCGGTTTTAAAGGATTTCCCCCTTATCCTTAAGCTGTGACCCCTTGTCCTGGACTTCCCCAACATAGGGAACAATCTTCCTGCATCTAGCCTGTCCAACCCCTTAAGAATTTTGTAAGTTTCTATAAGATCCCCTCTCAATCTCCTAAATTCTAGAGAGTATAAACCAAGTCTATCCAGTCTTTCTTCATAAGACAGCCCTGACATCCCAGGAATCAGTCTGGTGAACCTTCTCTGCACTCCCTCTATGGCAATAATGTCCTTCCTCAGATTTGGAGACCAAAACTGCACGCAATACTCCAGGTGTGGTCTCACCAAGACCCTGTACAACTGCAGTAGAACCTCCCTGCTCCTATACTCAAATCCTCTTGCTATGAAAGCCAACATACCATTCGCTTTCTTTACTGCCTGCTGCACCTGCATGCCTACCTTCAATGACTGGTGCACCATGACACCCAGGTCTCGCTGCATCTCCCCCTTTCCCAATCGGCCACCATTTAGATAATAGTCTGCTTTCCCGTTTTTGCCACCAAAATGGATAACCTCACATTTATCCACATTATACTGCATCTGCCAAACATTTGCCCACTCACCCAGCCTATCCAACTCACCTTGCAGTCTCCTAGCATCCTCCTCACACCTAACACTGCCCCCCAGCTTAGTATCATCCGCAAACTTGGAGATATTGCCTTCAATTCCCTCATCCAGATCATTAATATATATTGTAAATAGCTGGGGTCCCAGTACTGAGCCTTGCGGTACCCCACTAGTCACTGCCTGCCATTGAGAAAAGGACCCGTTTACTCCTACTCTTTGCTTCCTGTTTGCCAGCCAGTTCTCTATCCACATCAATACTGAACCCCCAATGCCATGTGCTTTAAGTTTGTATACTAATCTCTTATGTGGGACCTTGTCGAAAGCCTTCTGGAAGTCCAGATACACCACATCCACTGGTTCTCCCCTATCCACGCTACTAGTTACATCCTCGAAAAATTCTATAAGATTCGTCAGACATGATTTACCTTTCGTAAATCCATGCTGACTTTGTCCAATGATTTCACCACTTTCCAAATGTGCTGCTATCCCATCTTTAATAACTGACTCTAGCAGTTTCCCCACTACCGATGTTAGACTAACTGGTCTGTAATTCCCCGTTTTCTCTCTCCCTCCCTTCTTAAAAAGTGGGGTTACGTTTGCTACCTGCCAATCCTCTGGAACTACTCCAGAATCTAAAGAGTTTTGAAAGATTATTACTAATGCATCCACTATTTCTGGAGCTACTTCCTTAAGTACTCTGGGATGCATCCTATCTGGCCCTGGGGATTTATCGGCCTTTAATCCATTCAATTTACCCAACACCACTTCCCGACTAACCTGGATTTCACTCAATTCCTCCACCTCCTTTGACCCGCGGGCCCCTGCTATTTCCGGCAGATCATTTATGTCTTCCTTAGTGAAGACGGAACCAAAGTAGTTATTCAGTTGGTCCGCCATATCCTGGTTCCCCATGATCAACTCACCTGTTTCTGACTGCAAGGGACCTACATTTGTTTTAACTAATCTCTTTCTTTTCACATATCTATAAAAACTTTTGCAGTCAGTTTTTATGTTCCCTGCCAGTTTTCTTTCATAATCCATTTTTCCTTTCCTAATTAAGCCCTTCGTCCTCCTCTGCTGGTCTCTGAATTTCTCCCAGTCCTCCGGTATGCTGCTTTTTCTGGCTAGTTTGTACACATCATCCTTTGCTTTGATACTATTTGATACAGCATCTCTGGAGAAAATACTTCAGTGCCTCTCCTCAGTTTCCAGTTTTAGTTCAGTTCAGATACAGCATGGAAACGTGTTGTTCGGCCCACTGAGACCTCGCCGACCAGCGATCACCCATTCACACTGATGCAGTCTGAAGAAACGTCACCCATTCCTTCTCTCCAGAGGTGCTGTCTGTCCCGCTGAGTTACTCCAGCTTTTTGTGTCTATCTTCGGTTTAAACCAGCATCTGCAGTCCCTTCCTACACACTAGTGTTATCTAATTTCTCATTCACTCCCGGCATGTTAGGGGCAATGTACACAACCAGGGGATAGAGCCTTCTCTGTTGCTGCTCCAACATTATGGAACACTCTACCTTTGCACATTAGACAGGCCCCTTCACTGCCCATTTTTCAAAACTAGTCTTAAAACCCTTTTCTATTCCTTGGCTTTTGCCCCTGCATGAGACTTTGCTCTTGTTTTAGTGTTTCTATTATTGTTTTTACTGTCTTAATGTTTTTATTGTTTTGTTTTATGTTTATGATTAGTCATGTACAGCACTTTGTTGCAACAGTGGTCTATAAATAAAGTTCAGTTCAGTTAACCTACAACCCTTTAGGGTGTGGGAGGAAACCAGAGGGACGGAAAATCTCACGTGGTGCAAACTACAGAACCCAAGGTCAGAATCGAACCGACTGCTGATGCTGTGGGGCAGCGACTCCACTGCAAATCTTGAGACCTTTCAGCTCACCTTCCTCTCTCACCTAGATAGGATGTCGAGGGCAGTACGGAACTCCAACAAGACGCGCACGGCTCTAACCAAGACTAAATTAGCGTGTTTAAGAAGGAACTGCAGATGCTGGAAAATCGAAGGTAGACAAAAATGCTGGAGAAACTCAGCGGGTGAAGAAGCATCTATGGAGCGAAGGAAATAGGAGACCCTTCTTCAGACCCTCGACCCGAAACGTCGCCTATTTCCATCGCTCCATAGATGCTGCCTCACCCGCTGACTTTCTCCAGCAGTTTTGTCTACTTCCAAATTAGCCTGTATAATTTAATTCCCACTCCACCGACACTTTCAGACCAGCATTTTCTCTTTTTGAGACAAGTCCGTAAACGCTGGAACCTTGAGCAAAGCATGTTCTTATTGTTAAAGACAGTCTAAAAATGCTGGAGTAACTCAGCTGGTCAGGTAGCATCTCTGGAGAAAAAAGTAAGGTGACCTTTCTGGTCGGGGCCCTTCTTCAGACAGATTGTAGTGGGACTCGGGAGGTGGGAATTGTTGTTGTTCGCTAACCCCCCCAGCCTCTCTTGACAAGCACTCGAGCCACCCAGCATTGAATCAGTTTGGTGAAAAGTCGCCTATCCATGCCCTCCAGAGATGCTGCCTGATCCGCTGAGTTACTCCAGCACTTTGTGTTCCAACTTAAAATAGTATATGCGTAGGAATGAACTGCAGATTGTGAAGGAAGGAACTGTCTGAAGAAGGGTCTCGACCCGAAATGTCACCCATTCCTTCTCTCCATAGATGCTGCCTGTCCCGCTGAGTTACTCCCAGCATTTTGTGTCGATCTGCAGTTGCTGTTTTAAACAGAAGACAGACACAACAAGCTGGAGTAACTAAGCGGAACAGACACTCTAACCCAGTGCCACTTGTCCTTGTTTGAGTCACATCCCGCTCGTACTAACACAACGGATTGAGACTATTTTAAAATACACGCTGAGCAATTCTCCCACCGCCAACTGGGCACGGCGATCACTTACTCCTGATCCCCACCGGGGATCCGTGGACCCGGGAACCCGCGTCGGGAAACGCGATGCACAGCAGCAGGCAAACGACACAACAAGCAGACAACAGCTTCATTCTTCGACAGGGGTTTGGGTGAAGTCCTCTGTGGAATGTAACAACAAACAGGTGTCTTGCATGAAATGTTTTTTTTTTCTACAAGTAGAATAAGTTACAAAAGTACAACAAACTGTAGGAAACGTGTTTAAACATGAACTCCATAGACTTTGAAATGCAACACCCACGCCGGTTTAAACCGAAGAAAGACACAATAAGTTGTAGTGACTAAACGGGACAGATAGCATCTCTGGGGAAAGGGAATATGTGGCGTTTCGGATCGAGACCCTTCTTCAGACTCGACCCGAAACCTCCCTTATTTCATCTCTCCACCTATGCTGTCTGACCCGCTGAGTTACTCCAGCGTTTTGTGTTTAAAATGTATGCATATTTCAAGTAACTCACGGAATTAAAGGTATGTCCAAACTAGGCTGATCTAGCAGGTGTTGCTGGCTGGCTGCCGCCCAGGAGATGTTGACCACTCGATTCCAAACAGGTGTACAGCTGAAGAAAGACTCCGGTCCCGCTTCATCAAGATCTGCTTTTTATTCATCCCATTAATTCCGCGATTGCGTCAGTGACTGGCCGAATCAACTTTGCCCAATTCCCACTGGCTTGGCGTCACTTCTCAGCGCCCCTCTGATGGTGTCTCGCTGACGCCAAGATCTGCTGTCTTTGGAATGATACCAGTCAGCTTACTGATCCCGCAAAACTTCTCCCCCACCTCTGAGCGTTTCCCCGTGAGCAGTTCTACACTTACCCGGTAGTTTTCGTGTCTCCCTGTAGCAAATTGTGTAATTGTGCCCCGTTATGTCGTCTGAAACAGAATTACCCGTTGGCAGTAATGGTAAACAAAAGTTTAATGCACTTGAATATAATTCCTCCGTTTAGTGAATCACTAACCCAAGTGTAAAACAGCCATCCACTAATGTGGAAACCCATAATCTCTACCGAACTTCACACCCCAACTGACTATTTATTTTTAAATTGTTCCAAGTCTCCAGCTTTCTGATTTTCCTTTAATCCCCCTGATACTGGTTTTGCTATTTCCTCAACTTCTTGATCTCACAGGACCCTTGCCGTTCTTTCGACCACTACACGGGACTCTCTTATTAAATGTAGTAGCAATTTAAAGCAGTTTCCAGGATATATTAACATCGGTTCTTTAGTTGACGGTGAAGAAGAAAGCCTCATCCTGTAGGAACGGAGTACAAATAATATTGTGATTTGGGTAGAGAAGTGGCAAATGGAAGTGTGGTTGTGGGTGTATGGAACATGGTGGTGGGTGCATGGAACGAGCTGCCAGAGGAGGTAGTTAAGGCAGGGACAATCCCAACGTTTAAGAAACAGTTAAACAGGTACATGGATAGGACAGGTTTGGAGGGATATGGGCCAAACGCGGGCTGGTGGGACTAGTAGCTGGGACATGTTGGCCGAATTTCCTGTGTACAGGCTGTATCACTCTAAGACTATGACTCTCTGAGTGGATGTACTTGGGAAGCTGCCGCAAGGCTAGAGACTACACAATAGACAAAAGAATACAGAGGGGTGCGTGGGAATACAAGGACTTCAAAGTATATGTAGACCAATCCTAAAAGGTGGTAGCATAATTTAACAATTTGTTTAAGAGGTGTATCATATGATTCTTTTTATCCAAGATAGACACAAAATTCTGGAATAGCTCAGCGGGACAGGCAGCATCTCTGGAGAGAAGGAATGAGTGACCTTTCGGGTCGAGACCCTTCTTCAGACTGAGGGGACAGGGGAGTCTAGAGATATGGAAGGGTGAAGTGTGAAAATGACTGATCAAAGCAGGCGATGAACAGGAAATGTAGAATGGTTCATTATCAGCTCAGGGGAAGGTGGATATTAGCTGAGAGATAATATAAGAATATGAATACAGTGGGATGTAGATCAGTTGTAGATGTGGGCAGATAAATAGTAAGATTAAACGAGAACTTACTAGTTTGAAGTTTGATCTTTATTTTATGAGGAGTTACGATGAGGGATT
The DNA here is from genome assembly GCF_028641065.1 of Leucoraja erinaceus. Lineage (NCBI taxonomy): Eukaryota > Metazoa > Chordata > Chondrichthyes > Rajiformes > Rajidae > Leucoraja > Leucoraja erinaceus. Next base: position 3,682,659 of record NC_073383.1, read on the forward strand.
ACGTGAAGAGCCCATCAGCCCACATGCATGTCAACCTTCAAAGCAGTGGTGTGAAGTCACAGACAGCAAACATTGACCTGAGAATAGTAAGATTCGAGAAACTAGAACTACCAGCTGACCAGATGAGGGGTTGGGAGCGGTGGGCACGTAATCCCTCATCGTAACTCCTCAGAAAATAAAGATCAAACTTCAAACTGATGTTCTCTTTTAATCTTACTATTTTACTTTGGAGTCACGTGTGTGACTACGTGAAGATTTTAAAGCTCTGTGACTTCATGCCGTGGAACGAGTCCATGCGTCACACACTGTATAGTTGACCAATGAAGAATGGACAAAAAAGACTGTTCAGTCATGACATAAACGAAACAAGTTTTTTAATGTACAAAAGAAAACAACAATAGTCACCTCTCTACCCGAGAGGGGCTATAAACCCAAACTTAAAACTGAGTTTGCAAACACGCTCGTCTGGCTAAGGGTTTGTTATAGAACATCTGAAACTTGCGTTCTGAGGACCATCCTGCAGCCGATAAAATCTGGTTCAGCAGGATGTCCATGACCCTCGCTGCGGACGTAGCTGCAGCCCTGGTGGAATGAGATTTAAACATTTCAGTATCAACCCCAGCATCTGCCAGAACCCGTTTCAGCCACCTGGAAATGGTCTGAGCTGAAACCCTCTTATGTGGTTTCTTGAGGCTGACCAATAATGCTAACTCAGACCCCCTAAGCCCCTTGGTGATCTTGATGTACTGCTGGAGGTGAGCAACTACACATAATTTGGGATCCAAAGGGTATGTCATGAACTGTAACTTAAGACCCAAAGTACCTGGTCTACTCTGTTTAATAGGGTCGTACACAAAAAAGGTGATACCACTGGCAGAGGTGAGCATCCTGTCCATACGTAGCTTCTGCAATGACTGGACCCGTTAAGCTGCCACTAAAGCCATGAGCATGGCCACCTTGTGCGTGAGCTGGAGTAGAAACAGGGATGTTGCTGGAGACCATGAGTGAAGTAGAGTTAGGACCACCCCTACATCCCCAATTTCAGTGTATCTGGGCCTAGGAGGGTTCGAATTGAAGACTCCCCTCATGAACCACGATACTAAAGGGTGAGACCCCATAGACTGGTGTTCTGAACTTGGCAGCAAGTATGATGACAGCGCACTTCTGGCACAATTTGGAGCACTGTAGCTTAATTTCTCATCGAAATGCAACTTCGAGAGGAACTCCAAAACATCCATAATGTGCGCTGCGTCATATGAGATATCGGACTGCGCACAGAACACTTCCCATTTCCTTATGTATGAGGCATATTGTTTTTGGGTACTGTTTCTCCTGGCCGCAGTTAGCACATCCACCGTACTATCAGCTAATCCCAGTCCAAGGAAAGGTCTTCTCAAAACCTGCAAATCAATAAGTTCAGCCGATCATGCAGAGGATGTACTTCACCAGAAATGGGATGAGTTAGCTGAGACCTGCTTTTGGGAACCGTCATGACAGATTCTACAACCATGCCCAGAATGAGAGGATACCATGGCTGAGTGGGCCAGTCAGGGACTACCAGAACGCCGGAGTCAGAGTCCTGCTGAATTTTTTGCAGACATCGACTGACAAGGCAGAATGGGGGGGAATGCATAGTAAAACATTCCACCCCAATGTAGCGAGAACACGTCTACCGCTACTGCCCCTGGGTCTGGTTCCAATGCAACATACTTGGGTAACTGATGATTTTATCTCAAAGTGAACAAATCCATATTGGGTGTTCCATACCTAGAAACAATATCCTTAAACACTCTATGATTCAACATCCATTCTGTGTTGTCATTGAATTTACGTGACCTGGTGTCCAGCACCGTTGAACCTACCTGGGAGATAGGGAACTGAAACCCAAATATTTTGTATGATAGACCAGTGCCAAATGAGGTTAGCCAATTTATCACAGGATACTACCTTTATTCCACCCATGTGATTTATATATGCCACTGCTGTGGTGTTATCTATCTGTAATTGAACATGCAGATGGTGCATGGCGGCGCTGGCTTAACAGCTGCGGCCCACCTGCAGTCTGTCTGTTTTTTTTCTTTCGTTTTGTTCCTTGTCATGTTTTAGTTAATTTTGTTTTATTAAGTTGTGTATGTATGTGGGTGGGGTGGGAGAAACAATGCTTTGGCCTCTTCCTTCGGGGGATGCGAGTTTTTCTTTGGTCGTATCCCCCGTCTCCGTCTGCGCCGAGGCCTAATGGCGGAGCTGGCGGCAACGGAGCTGTAGCGGCGGCAGCAGCAGCGGAGACCTGACTCGACCCCGAAGCTGTAGCAGCGGCAGCAGTGGCAGCGGAGACCCGGTTCGGCCCGGGAGCTGTGGCGAGGCAGCGACCACCCACGGAGTTTGAACCGTTGCCTCGGCGCAGAGGGAGAACAAAGAGGGAAGAGCCAGAGACTTTAAGATTTTGCCTTCCACCACAGTGAGGAGGTGTTTGGTGAACTCACTGTGGTGGATGTTAAATTTGTGTTGATTGTGTGTTTTTGTCATTTTTTAAATTATATGTATGACTGCAGGGAAACAGAATTTCGTTCAGACCGAAAGGTCTGAATGCCAATAAACGAATCTAATCTAATCTAATCTAATCTAATCTAATCTAATCTAATGCATGTTCCCACAATAAGCCTTTAGACCATAGAGGGCTGCGAGCAACTCCAAATAGTTAACACCATGCACCTGCAGAAAAGATAGCTCATGCACATTCCATCTGCCACCGCAGCTAGAAACTGTGTCAGTGGCACCCCATCCCAGCGCACTGGCATCAGTGTGTAAAACAACAGAATGACTTTCAATCAAAATATTGCCAGAACAATGGAAAATATTGGCTTCCCACCACTGCAGCTCGGCAATAGCTTCAGCCAGTAATTGCATAGCCCTGTCAAAGTGGCCCAAATTATGTTTGAGTGCCTGCACCTTTGCTCTTTGTAATTGATGCAAAAAGGTCCATATTTAGCAGCTGGAAAAGCAGCCACCAATTTCCCAATTAAGCTGGCCACTTGTCGATTTGAAGGCAGCTGCTGCGTAATAAGATGATTGCAGGCTTCTATTAACTTCAATCTCTTGCACTCAGGCAAAGTCAAGGACAGGTGGTTGGAGTTAATAGTAAATCCCAAATAATCCATAACTCTGGATGGTGTCAACCTGGATTTTACTGGGTGAATTAGGAATCCCAACTGCTCAAAAAAGAGCTTGGTAGCTGAGACCGCCGAAATAGCCAATTCCATAATTTTTCCTACTATGAGGATATCATCCAAATAAGTCATTACTATGTGTTTTTGCACTCGTAATAGAGCAAGAACAGGTTTCAATATTTTAGTGAATAACCTGGGAGCTGAGGTTAACTCATTAGGCAACGCTTTAAACTGCCATAGCTGCCCCATCCAGTTAAATTTCAGGTATTTTATGTGGTCCTTGTGAACAGGCACCGAGTAGTAAGCATCTTTGAGATCAATGCATGCCATACAACATCCCTTGGAAATCAATTGTTTGGCAGTAACAAAGCTTTCCATTTTGAAATGTTTGTACTGCACAAAGGTGTTAAGTTGGGTCAAGTCCAAGATGATGCAGCACCCCCCATCCTTCTTTTGCCTGGTAAATATGTTGGATACGAATTGGTGAGGTTCATGATTAGTTTTTTCAATTACCCTTTTTGCGCATCTCCAATGAGGGCCGGCTTGGGCCATGTCTTATAAAAGACTTCCGGACGGTTCTTTCAGTCCACGAGCTGGAGGTGGTTTCCGTAGACCGTCTAGTGCTGGTAGAGGCATAGGGGTGCTGGCGTCGAAACAACGACTGTCTGCTTGCTGGTGGAGCCCGAAGTAGCCCCACAGCCTTCTAATCGTTGTCCAGGTCCTTCACCTGCCTGGACAGGTCTTCTCCAAACAGAAAATTGGGCGGCTGCACATTACTGGACTTGCACAACCCCGCAAACTTGGGGTTGAGAACAGGACGAATGGCATTCTTGAGAAAGCAATTTATTTCAAAGTGTGCATTGCACAACAATGCCATTGCGTCCTGTTGAGCCTCAGACAAGGCGCAACCGTCCACCGACCTGGCAAATGCTGTCACCCCTGACGCCAGCAGATTTAGGATTTTCTGTAATTTGTCCTCTTGGGTGTTAATGCCACCACCAATGTAGCTCCAAATGGAACTATTCACCGCCGGTTCCTTGAGGGAGGCGCAGTTGCTGGGTGCGTGGTACCTCATGGCTGTCTCCATATAACTCCCGACCGTGGAGCATATGATGTTGGAGCATCTTCTCCATAAGATGCTCCACTCGGGAAAGGCGTCCGACAACGCTGGAGGAGGCGAACCCTCCCGGCCGGACTCATCCGAGTCAACCGGCGTGTTGGACTTGCACTTGGCCGCCCCGACCCGCGGGGTAGCCACAATGCTCTCCATGGGCACTGAGCCCGAAGTCGCTGGCTGTGCTGTCAGTGACATCGATGCTGCCGCCCGCTGACCGCACTCCCGCGGTCTTCCGAAGCGGTTCTCCCCCCGCGGCTCGTCGAGACTTCACCCTCGCCTTATCCATGCATGTCCGTTCTTGAAGCTGCAACAAGAACGGAAGACAAACGACCGCAGACTAAGTTCAAGAACTTACCTGGAGGTCTTTCAAAACTTACCGCTGGTGGAGCGCCGCGCCTACCAGCCAGTCGCAGCGGCATGCGGGCTGACGGGCTCTGGGTAAGTGTGAGGTGTTGAATTTTGGGTGGTCAATCTAAAGGGGAAATATACAGATAATGGCAGGACCTTTAATATTCTGGATGTACAGAGGGATATTGTGATCCAGGTCAACGGGAAGATAGAACTGTACAGCACAGGAACAAAAGACCTGACTGAATTAACCTTTCTACATCTTACATCAGCTTATATAACCATATAACCATATAACAATTACAGCACGGAAACAGGCCATCTCGACCCTTCTAGTCCGTGCCCAACACATAATCTCCCCTAGTCCCGTATACCTGCGCTCAGACCATAACCCTCCATTCCCTTCCCATCCATATAACTATCCAATTTATTTTTAAATGATAAAAACGAACCTGCCTCCACCACCTTCACTGGAAGCTCATTCCACACAGCTACCACTCTCTGAGTAAAGAAGTTCCCCCTCATGTTACCCCTAAACTTCAGTCCCTTAATTCTCATGTCATCCCCCTTGTTTGAATCTTCCCTACTCTCAGTGGGAAAAGCTTTTCCATGTCAACTCTGTCTATCCCTCTCATCATTTTAAAAACCTCTATCAAGTCCCCTCTTAACCTTCTGCGCTCCAAAGAATAAAGCCCTAACTTGTTCAACCTTTCTCTGTAACTTAGTTGCTGAAACCCAGGCAACATTCTAGTAAATCTCCTCTGTACTCTCTCTCTATTCCCAATTTATTCTCCCTAGTTCCTCCCTAACAATGCTGTAAACGGTCTCAGTCTAATTTAGTACCAGGTCCAAGGTCCAGACATCCATATTCATAACTATTAAAACGCATGGAGTTGTGATCACTTTTCCACTGAAACACCAGTCACCTACCTGGCCAAGTTCAATTCCCAGTCCGAGGTCTCGTATGGTACCTTTTTTAGTTGGACTATGCCCATACTGATTCTGGAAATCGTTCTGGAAACCTAAAGGGCCTGTCCCACTTGGCAATTTTTTTTCGGCGACTGTCGGCGTCATATCAGTGTCGCCAAAAGATTTTGAACTGATATGTCAGTCAATGATGCCGGCAGCCGCCAAAAAGATCGCCAAGTGGGACAGACCCTCTCTGCCCCAACACACTGCCCCATCCTTTTGCACTTAGTTGGTCTCAGTCAATGTATGGGGAAATTAAAGTCACCCACAACGACATCCCCTTTGCTTTTGCATCTTTCTGTAATCTGTCCACCTGTTTGATCCTTTATCTTCTACAGGCTTTTGGGAGACATTTAGTATAATCACATTAGAGTGATTTAAAAAAAAAATTTGAGCAGTGCCCACATTGCCACGGTGGATGAACCCTTCAGAATGTCCTGTCTGAGAGCTGCCATGACATTCTCTCTGGTTCCTAAAGCAACTTCTCCAACTCTGGTACATCTGAAAGAATGGATTCATGGAACGTTGTGACTGCCAGTCAATAGACAATAGGTGCAGGAGTAGGCTGTACGGCCCTTCGAGCCAGCACCGCCATTCAATATGATCATGGCTGATAATCCACAATCAGTACCCCGTTCCTGCCTTTTTCCCATATCCGCCGACTTTGCTATCTTTAAGAGCCCTATCTAGCTCTCTCTTGAAAGTATCCAGGGAACTGGCCTCTACTGCTCTCTGAGGTAGAGAATTCCACTGGCTCACAACTCTCTGTGTGAAAAAATATTTCCTCATCTCCGTTCTAAATGGCTTACCCCTTATTCTTAAACTGTGGCCTCTGATTCTGGACTCCCCCAACATCGGGAACATGTTTCCTGCCTCTAACGTGTCCAAACCCTTATTAATCTTATATGTTTCAATAGGATCTCCTCTCATCCTTCTAAATTCCAGAGTATACAAGCCCAGCCGTTCCATTCTCTCAACATATGACAGTCCCGCCATCCGGGAAATTAACCTTGTGAACCTACGCTGCACTTCCTCAATAGCAAGAATGTCCTTCCTCAAATTTGGAGACCAAAACTGCACACAATACTCCAGGTGTGGTCTCACTAGGGCCCTGTGCAACTGCAGAAGGGCATCTTTGCTCCTATACGCAATTCCTCGTGTTATGAAGGCCAATAGGAGGAGGAGCCATCTTGGGGAACAGCCGTCCGTTTAATTCAATTTTTTAAAAAGTTTTTAGTAAGTCTTGTTCTTCGTTTGTTGGAGAAATGGACTTCTTACTGTGGGGGAAGGAGGTAATTATACTTTAGGTCCCTACCTGGTTGGTGAGGCAGCTTTTTTCTCCGGGCTGCCCGTCGACCCGTCCTTGTGGCCTACCAGCGGGCTTGGAGCGCCGTTTCCTGACGGGGGACCGCCCAGCACCTCGGCTTCGTTGGCGGCACAGCGCTGGAGCGCTATCGCGGAGCGGGCGATGCCTTGCCTGGGTCGCTGGATCGACGTGCTGGAGCTCCGGTGAGATATGACCGCCGAGATCAATGCCTGCGGGTCTGCGGAGCGGAGTGGGTGGCGCCAACCTTAACATCGGGAGCCTGGGAGCTCCAACCCGGCGCGACCCTGTCGGCTTCGGAAGCCAACAATCCCCTGCTAGGAAGCGGCCGTTCCAGGTGGCCCAGCCGCTGTGAGGACTCTCCCGATGCCGGGGCAACACCACCCGGCCAGAACGGCCGGGAACATCGGGCCTCCGTAGAGGCAATGGCGGTGGCCTCAATAGGCCTGACTGGGTGAACTGGGGATGGGGACTGGACTTTGTGCCTTTCCCCACACATTGTGGGGGGATGATTTTTCTGTGTGTAAGTTAACATGTTAGTCTGTGTGCAAGATGCCTGTCGGAAGGGAGAGTGGACGCTGGAGCGCTTTAGCTGCCACTGCTCTCTCTTCACATTGTGTTTTTTGATTTTTTGATTTTGTGTCTTTGGAACGATTTCTACCTTTAATTTGTGTATTGATGATGTCCTTATTATTTATTTTTCTCCGACTATATGTTTTTTTTCTCTTCTGTTAACTTTTGTAAGGTGTCCTTGGATGACCAGAAAGGCGCCAGCAAATAAAATGCATTATTATTATTATTAACATGCCATTCACTTTCTTCACTGCCTGCTGTACTTGCATGCTTACTTTAATTGACTGGTGAACAAGGACCCCTAGAACCCATTGTACTTCCTCTTTTCCCAACTTGACACCATTTAGATAATAATCTGCCTTCCAGTTTTTGCTACCAAAGTGGATAACCTCACTTTTATCCACATTAAACTGCATCTGCCATGCATCTGCCCACTCCCCAAACCTGTCCAACTCGCCCTGCATTCTCATAGTATCCTCCTCACTGTTCACACTGCCACCCAGCTTTGTGTCATCTGCAAATATTTGCTAATGTTACGTAATTCCTTCATCAAAATCATTAATGTATATTGTAAACAGCTGCAGTCCCAGCACCGAGCCTTGTGGTACCCCACTTGTCACTGCCTGTAATTCTGAAAGGGACCCATTAATCCCTACTCTTTGTTTCCTGTCTGCCAACCAATTTTCTATCCATGTCAACATTCTACCCCCAATACCATGTGCCCTAAGTTTGCCCACTAATCTCCTATGTGGGACCTTATAAAATGCTTTCTGAAAGTCCAGGTACACTACAGGCTCTCCCTTGTCCATTCTCCTAGTTGCATACTTAAAAATTCCAGAAGATTAGTACAGCATGATTTCCCCTTCGTAAATCTATGCTGTCTTGGACAGATCCTGTTACTGCTATCCAAAAGTACTGCTATTTCATCTTTTATAATTGACTCTAGCACCTTACCCATCACCGATGTCAGGCTAACATGCCTTTAATTTCCTGTTTTCTCTCTCCCGCTTTTCTTAAAAAGTGGTATAACATTAGCTACCCTCCAATCCACAGGAACTGATCCTGAATCTATAGAACATTGGAAAATGATCAGCAATGCATCCATGATTTCCAGCACCACCTCCTTAAGTACCGTGGGATGCAGACCATCAGTCCCTGGGGATTTATCAGCCTTCAGTCCCATCAGTCTACCCAACACCATTTCCTGCCTAATGTGTATTTCCTTCAGTTCCTCCATCACCCTAGATCCTCTGGCCACTAGTACATCAGGGAGATTGTTTGTGTCTTCCTTAGTGAAGTCAGATCCAAAGTTCAACTTGTCTGCCATTTCCTTGTTCCCCATAATAAATTCACCTTTTTCAGTCTTCAATGGCCCAACTTAGGTCTTAACTATTAATTAATGAGGGTTGCTCGTGACAGAAGAGGCTGGAAGTAGATTTAATTAAGGTGTACAAAATTAAGAGGGGGGTAGACAAACTGGAAGAATATATTTCCCTGATCTGTTTAAGAAAGAACTGCAGATGCTGGAAAAATCAAAGGTAGACAAAAGTGTTGGAGAAACTCAGCGGGTGAGGCAGCATCTATGGAGAGAAGGAATAGGCAACATTTTGGGTTGAGACCCTTCTTCAGACGTGGGGGAGGGAGGGGGGGGGGGAGAGGAAGAGGCAGAGACAGTAGACTTGTGGGAGAGCTGGGACGGGGAGGGGAAGGAGGGAGAAAGCAAGGACTACCTGAAATTGGAGAAGTCAATGTTAATGCCTCTGGGGTGTAAACTACCCAAGCAAAATATGAGGTGCTGTTCCTCCAATTTGCGCTGGGCTTCACTCTGGCAATGGCGGAGGCCCAGGCCAGAAAGGTCGGATTCGGCATCGGAGGGGGAATTGAAGTGCTGAGCCACCGGGAGATCAGGTTGGTTATTGCGAACTGAGCGGAAGTGTTGGGCGAAGTGATCGCCAAGCCTACACTTGGTTTCACCGATGTAGAGAAGATGTAGAGATATTTCCATGATCTAATGAGTCCAATACAAGAGGGCGTAGATTTAGTTGGTGTTTGAAGGATCACAGAAGAAATGAGGAAAGAAGTTTTCAGTCAGAGGATTAAAGGGATATGGAACTCACTGCTTGGAAGGATGGTAGAGCTAGAAATCCTCAGGATTAGTAAATAGTACTTGGAAACTAACTTGAATTGGACTACCTCCTACACAACTGACTTGCTTCTTTTTTCTATTTTAGTTTGCACTAATGTCTTGTTTTTCGAAAGAAACTATCTTTTGATTGGATTACAGAATTTGTGTGCAATTCATGCCAAATTTGTGTTTTTTTTAATGAGTTGGCTCTGTGGTTGTGATGCTTCTGTGAAGAAGATTTTCATTTTACCTGTATCTCACGATACTTTGGCATAAGACGATAAACTGAACTTGCTATGATTTATCACATGCAATAATACAAGTTTAATGCTCACAGACAGGATTGAGTATAACTTGACCTGTCCAGCCACTTTAGGTTGAATTGTCTATATTATAAATGTTCTATTTCTTGAAGAACCATCAGAAACATTTTAAAACCGCAGTCTATCGCCGAGTTCTTCCAATGATTTCATTGCCATGTGAGATCCCTTCATCAAACGTTTGTAGATTCAAGTCCAAAACAAGAGGCTTGAATACAAAAACCTAAAGTTACATTGAAATATGGCATAAAGTGTTAGCTGCCATATGTGTGAAAAGTTGAATAGATTTTCATCTGCTTCTTGGATGAATATGAAAATATTCCATGTATCTGTCCAAGTGTCTTTTAAATGCTGTCGTATTACCACCTCAATGACCTCTGGCACCTTGTTCCATATGCCCAACACCCTCTGAGTGAAAAAGCTGCCCCTCCTTCCAATTAAATTTTGCCCCCCTCACCTAAAACCTATGTCCCCTGTTTTATGATTTCCTACCCTGGGTAAAAGACTCTGTGCATTCACCCGATGTATTTATATCATGATTTTATACACCTCTGTAAGATCACCTCTCAGTCTCCTATGTTCCAATAAAAAAAGTACAAGCCTGCCAAGTGTTTCCCTATAGCTCAGCCCACGGCGAAGTTCTTAAAGTGCAATAATCACTGCCTGAAGGCAAACCTTTCTAACTATCTTACAGCCTTGCAAACACGAAGGTAAAAATCAATAGCAAATATAACAAACCTAGAATGTAATTTCTTAGTTGAGTTCTGCATGCGTATTTTTTGCTACTAAGGGAATGTTGAATATTGATTGACATGAGCCAATTTTATTAGTTACTCATCTGTGTCAGAGAGTATACTTAAGAAATGATTATGCTTTTTAATTGGAACAGAGCTCAAGTAAATGAATGATTCTGTAAAGTGATGCCTTTCCTACACCTTATAGATTGCTGGTAGTATTCCTTGAGTCAGTAATTGATGTTCAAGTCCTTCTTCAGAACATCTATGAATATTGAATGTAAATTATACCATGGAGACACAAGAATCTGCAGAAGCTTGAATCTTGACCAAAACACAACGTATTGGAGGAACTCAGTGGGTCAGACAGCATCTGTACAGGGAATGCACAGACGATGCTTTGGGTTGGGACTTCTTCAGACTTATAGTTCTTTGCCAGCCCAGGTCAAGGGCAACACGGTGGTGCAGCGGTAGAGTTGCTGCCTTACAGCACTCGCAAAGCTGGAGACCCGGGTTCAATCCCGATTACAGGTGCTATCTGTACGGATTTTGTACATTCCCCCTCTTGACCTCTGTGGGTTTTCTCCGAGATCTTCGGTTTCCTCCCACATTCCAAAGATACACAGGTTTGTAGGTTAATTGGTATAAGCGTAAATTGTCAATATTGTGTGTTAATGTGCGGGAATCTTTGGTCGGTGCGGACTTGGTGGGCTGAAGGGCCTGTTTCTGCTCTGTGCGTCTAAACTAAATTAAATGCCACTATTTCCCAGGTATCATACTGGACCTTGTATTGGGAAATAAGTCTGACTAGGTAACTGGTGTTTCAATGGAAGAGTATTTTGGGAACAGTAATCACAACTCATAAGATAGTTATGAATAAGATAAAGTCTAGACTTTGGGGGATGATACTAAATTGGGTAAGGTGGGTGATAACACTATTAGGCAGGAGCTCTGGTGGGTAAAAATTGGAACAGTTGTTGTTGGTAAGTTGACATCTGACATGTGGGAGATGTTTAAAGGCCAGCTGATCAGAGTTCATGGCACAGTGGCACAGCGGTAGAGTTGCTGCCTTACAGCGCCAGAGACCCGGCTTTGAACCTGACTACCGGTGCTGTCTGTACGGAGCTTGTGCGTTTTCCCTGTGCTCACATGGGTTTTCCCCAGGTGCTCCGTTTCCCTCCCACATTAAAAAAAACACACAGGTTTGAAGGTTAATTGATTTCTGTAAAATTGTTCCTGGTGTGTAGGACATAGAACTATTATGAAAGGCTGATCATTGATTTGTGTAGACTCGGTGGCTGAAGGGCCTGTTTCCACGTTGTATCTTTAAACTAAACTAAGATTGGGATGTTCCAGGAAGGAAGCAGGATAAAGGGCCTGTCCCACGAGCATGCGACTGCATGCGGCAAGCGCGACCTAACGTGGTCGCTTGAGCCGTACGTCTTCATGGGGCCTGTCCCACTTCGATCGGCGGAGCCATATAGAGTTGTGCAGAGCGGGTCCCGAAATCGCGCGGGGCTCCGAAAAACTGACACTGCTCAAATATTTTGCGTGGCAACGGCCTGCCGGCCCGCAGCTGCATTGGGCCCGTACGCACCTCCTCGACGGGCGTACGTACCGTCTCGACGACGTACGCAGTGTCTTGGCGGAGGACGCCTAGCACGAACTTCCCGCGGACTTCGCTCGAACTTCACATCAACTTGTACGGGATCACTCGACCTCCGCGCGGCCCCTGCTTCCGGTTTGGTCGTGCTTGCCGCATGCAGTCGCATGCTGGTGGGACAGACCCTGTACGGGGATCACTCAACCTCCGCGCGGCCCCTGCTTCCGGTTTGGTCATGCTTGCCGCATGCAGTCGCATGCTGGTGGGACAGGCCCTTTAGGTTGGCAATGTAAGGGAACTTTGGATGTCTAAAGAGGTAAATTTGGTCAAAAACAGAAATTAAACTTACAGTATATAAAGTTTAGAAAGACGAGATCAGACAGGGCTTCTGAACAAATATTAAGCAGGCAGCAGAAATCTCATTTGGGCATATAGAAAGGTGCCATGGAATGTCATTGGCAAGTCAGATGAAAGACAATTTGGAAGCTTCTTAAACACACATTAAAAACAAGAGGATAGCAGGAGATGGTATGAATACTCAAGGATAAAAGAAGGAATTTATTTTTGGAGTCAGAGGATGTAGGTGAGGTGCTAATCGAGTATTTTGCATCTGTATTCACCAAGAAGAAGGGCATGGGGGACAGTCAGTTTAGTGTGGGGGATAATAATGTGCCAGGGTAGTTTGAGATCAAGAAGGAGGTTGTGTCGGGGGTCCTGAAGAGCATTAAAATCAACAGGGTCTGATTGCATCTATCCCAGGTTATTGGGAGAAACAAGAGGGGTGATTGCAGAGACCTTGACGAAGATCTTTTTATCTTCACAAGTCACAGATGAGGTTCCGGAGGAGTGGAGAGTAGCCAATGTTGTTTCTGAGTTTAGAAAGGGAAGTAGAAATAGTCCTACTTTTGTCCTGCCCGCTTCTCTTCCAGCTTTCTGTCCCCACTCTCCCGGTCAGTCTGAAGAAGGGTCCTAACTCAATATGTCACTTTACTTTTGTTTAGTTTAGAATAACAGGCCCTTCAGCCCACCGGGTCCGCACCAACCAGCTATCCCTGCACACATTAACGCTATCCTACACACACACACTGAGGACAATTTGCACTTTATACCAAGCAAATTAACTTACAAACCTGTACATCTTTGGCCTGCGGGAGGAAACCGAAGATCTCGGAGAAAACCCACGAGGTCACATGGGGAACGTACAAACTCCTTACAGATAGCACCTGTAGATGGGATCGAACCTGGGTCTCCAGCGCTGCAAGTGCTGTAAGGCAGCAACTCTACCGCTGCACCACTGTACTGCCCACCTCCCACCACTAGTCCCCATTTTCCAGCAATGCAGCCTGACCCGCTGAGTTGCTCCAGCTGGTGTCTTTTTTAATAAACCGGCATCTGCAGTTCCTTGCTTCTACATTTTGACATGCATCCTAGTTTATTGACTGATGCAATTAACAAAGGTACTGATCCGTCTTAGATACACAGATGGCGTTTGAGGCCCAACGACTTAAATTCTCGAAAGTAAATTTGTTATTGTGATATTTGATGACTTTCCAAAGACCTCAAAAAATCCGTTTTATGAGAGATATGATCAAAATTATAGCTCATGGGATTAAAGAAACAGGAGTACCGCAGATACAACATTGGGTTAGGTATGGAAAGCAGAATGAATTTGCAGGCTTTTAGCTTGAAAGAAAATGTGCAAAGTTGGGGTTAAAATCAGACCCGTGTGTCTATTTATCTTAAGATCCTGCTATGCAGCATATTTCAAAGCTTGCAGATAATAGACACAACTTTCACAAATGAAATAGGCAATGAGGAGAATAATAACCGTTTACATACCATAGAAATGTGCAAAATAATAGGCACATGGTAGATGAACTAATTGTACAGCAATAACCACAATATTCTCACCAATTCTATCCATGACTATATTTGTCCTTAATATCCAAAATGTGCGTATAGCTCAAATTCAGGATTAAACCTTTATTGTGCATTTCCTCAAATAATGAAACAGAATACATTCATTATTGCATGATTAAAATTGGAATCATTAGGATTATAGGTTGATCTTTAAGGCATTCACCTCTTCAACGCAAAATTCTTCGGAGTTGTGACTAGTGGATAAATTCTTAGGTTCTAGCAGAGAATAGAGGCTCCGTTTTTTCTGGAATGGGCCAAGTTTATCATGAAAATGGCTTGCTGTAACTTAACTCCATGTTGCTCTAAATCAGTTAAGCTTATGGGGCTTCAGCTACTGAACTACAGTAGATGATTTATATTTTAATTATGCAATCTCATGTGTCTCCAACTATCTTGGCTGGAAATTTCTCGAACATAAACTATTTACTGAGAGACCAATTTTTACAGTGCATTTCATTTGTTTACTCATTAAATACAATTGTTCTTGATGAATTCTTATTTCCAAAATAAATGTTCAGAAAGTAACGCATAATTTTAACAGTTACAACCATTAATTTCTCAACACATCCTGATTTAGATTTCACAATAGATGCTAATCTCAATTTAATAAATCTTCCTGTACTTCAATCAATCGTTTTTTAGTTGATGGAATATGTGAAAAAATATCTAAAAACAGAATCCATAACACGGCACGGTGGCGCAGCGGCAGAGTTGCTGCCTTACAGCGCCAGAGACCTGGGTTCGATCCCGACTACGGGTGCTGTCGATACGGAGTCTATACGGTCTCCCCTTGACCGCGTGGGTTTTCTCTGAGATCTTCGGTTTCCACACTCCAAAGACGTGCAGGTTTGCAGTTTAATTGGCTTTCTAATTAAGTGTGGCAGTGTGAACTGCAAAGAGGATGCTCGGAGGTTGCAGGGTGACTTGGACAGGTTGAGTGATTGGGGCAGATGCTCTATAATGTAGATAAATGTGAGGTTATCCATTTTGGCGGCAAGAACAAGGAGGCAGATTATTATCTCAATGGTGTCAGATTAGGAAAAAGGGAAGTGCAACGAGGCTTGGGTATCCTTGTACACCAGTCACTGAACGTAAGCATGCAGGTACAGCAGGCAGTGATGAAAGCTAATGGCATGTTGGCCTTCATAACAAGAGGATTTGAGTATAGGAGTAAAGAGGTACTTCTGCAGTTGTAGAGGGCACTGGTGAGACCACATCTGGACTATTGTGTGCAGTTTTGGTCTCCTAATTTGAGGAAGGACATCCTTGCTATTGAGGCAGTGTAGCGTAGGTTCACAAGGTTAATCCCCAGGATGGCAGGAATGTCATAAGAGGAAGGATTGGAAAGACTGGCTTGTATTCACTGGAATTTAGGATGCTAGGGGATCTTATAGAAACGTATACATTTATAAAAGGACTCGACAAGCTAGATGCAGGAAAAATGTTCCCAATGTTGGGCGAGTCCAGAACCAGGGGCCATAGTTCAAGAATAAAGGGGAGGCCATTTAAAACTGAGATGAGAAAAAAAAAATTCTCCCAGTTGTGAATTTGTGGAATGCTTTGCCACAGAGGGCAGTGGAGGCCAATTCACTGGATGAATTTAAAAGAGAGTTAGGTAGAGCTCTAGGAGCTAGCGGAATCAAGGGATATGCGGAGAAGGCAGGCACGTGTTACTGATTGTGGATGATCAGCCATGATTACAATGAATGGCGGTGCAGGCTCGAAGAGCCAAATGGCCTCCTCCTGCACCTATTTTCTATGTGGTAATACTTAGCTACTCATTAGAAGGTGTACAAACAATATTAAATATCTATAGGTAAAATGTGGGATATTTACAGTAACCTTTGATAGAAATAAGAAAACAAATAAGATCTTAACTCATCATTTTAGTTTATGTTGATTGGTTGGTGGGACCATCATCTTCAAATTGAACACAAGGTCAATATCCTATACAGAATTTCTAGCTAAGATCACAAACTGAAAATTATGGAAGATCGTTCCAAAGAAATGGCAAGGATAATGGCAGCGTGCATCATTCTATCTCAACGCCTCCCAACCGAGATCATTTGTCTGATGTAGACCAGGAATTGAGGCTGGATCTGTCTTTCAGTTCAGTCACCCAGTATGATTTAGCAATTGGGCTATGGTGATATCTTCATTAGAAGCGTAACATTATGACAAAAGAAGTGTTGTAAATGTGTATATATATATATATATATGTAATATATTGCTGTTTCAAAACATTTGAATTTTTACGAGCTATACAGCGGTCACAACATGGTTGATTGCACATGCATATATTTTCATGCAAAGGATATCCATTAGTCAAAGGATCAATTGTGTGTAACCCTGCATGAAAGAAACAATATGGCAAACAAGCTCTTTTGCACTATGTATCATTTAGCAAGCTGATCGCTCCTGAAAATGAGGAGTTTTAGTCTCATTCTGGAAACCTTGTGCATTTTTCAAAGCTGCAGCAGGCAGGTCACGTTGGTGGCTATTTCATGGCTTCATTGACATGACTGGTTTCTGTTCAGCAAACAACAACAAAAAATAAGGGTGATCATTTATGGAGAACAATAATGAGCATGAAGTACAACTATTCCACCCTCGGTTTTTAGGTCATACTATTTTTCCTTCTACAAACCTATTACTCAGGTCCCACTTTGCAAACCATATCTGGTTTTGTATTTTAGTCTTAACTAGGAACAGTGGATTTCTATCTCTTGTACATCAAACCGATCACAACGATCTCTCTGCTTTATCTCAGGAAAGAGGGCAGAACTGTAATGGAAATACATTTTTTTTTAAAACCTTGGATGCTTTTTGTTTTACCACAGCCTGAAATGGACATGTAAATTTAGATTTACTAGAATGTTGCCTGGGTTTCAGCAACTAAGTTACAGAGAAAGGTTGAACAAGTTAGGGCTTTACTTTGGAACGCAGAAAACTTGATGTAAAATGATGAGAGGGGGGTCGTGGAAAAGCTTTTCCCCCGACTCTCATGACTTGAGAATTAAGGGATGAGTTTAGGGGTAACTCCAACTTCTTTACTCAAAGAGTGGTAGCAGCTTCCAGTGAAATGGGGAGGCACATTTAAAAAATATTGGATGTTATATGTCCGGGAACAATGAAATGGTCTGAGCGCAGGTATATTAGGGGAGATTATGTGTTCGGCACGGACTAGAAGGGTCGAGATTGGTGTTTCCGTCTGTAAATATTATATGGTTATATTAACTACCCGACTCTCATGAATGATTACTCCAATCTTTAACTCATCCAGTTAATGCACAAATATTATGCTCTGTCCAACAATAAACGCATTTATTAAATGTGTTTTAGAATGCTTGGTGTTTGTCAAATATCAGAACTACAGATAGATTTCTTTTCCATATAAAATCACAGCCCATTTTGTTCCTGAGAGCTGTGCTCTATGCTTACTCGAAGATAGAACTACTTTAAAATTATGTTTTCATCAATCTACAAGGTACACAATTTAGCAAGCTTAGAGGAATGAAACACTCGCTTCTTTCTGTACTGCACTGCATTTCCTCCAATCAATATGTACAGCTTTACTTCCCCCTCCTACAGAAGCAAATCCAGCCCGCTACCCCTACAACTGCAGATACATGCCTCCATTTGATGCACAGAGGTCGGCTCCCCTTCCACAGTAAGGACCACCATTTTGCAAACTGTTTCCTAGTTTAACTCTGGGGGAGCAGAGGCCTAAGTTGGACTGCAGGTGAAGAACATTGGCACATTGAAATAGGGTTCCCATTTCTCCCCAAACCTGAATGAGAAGCAGCTCTACATACAACTGGAATGTCTGGCAGTAAGAAGAAAGACTGTATAGGAAGGAACTGCTGATGCTGGTTTACATCAAACATAGATACAAAATGTTGGATTATCTCAGCAGGCCGGGCAGCATCTCTGGGTAGAAGGAATAGGTGACGTTTCAGGTTGAGACCATTCTTCAGAATGAGAGTCGGGGCGAGGGAAACTAGAGATATGGAAGGGCAAGGTGTGAAAATGACAGATCAAAGCAGACGATGCTCAAAGAAATGTAGAATGGTTCATTGTTGGCTGAGGGGAAGCTGACAACGAGGCAAACAAACAGTAAAATTAATCAGGAGGACAGTGAAACTAGTCGGAGAACTAGGGCGGGGGAGGGAAAGAGAGAGAGGGAAAGCAAAGGTTATTTGAAGTTAGAGAAATCAATATTCATAAAAAAGATATGGATATTTAGTAGTAGAAAGCACATTTTTATAATAGGGATTATATATAAAGTTTTCTTTAAAAATAAACCAGCACACAAACAAGAACTCCTGATCTTCGATATGATGCACCCCAAAAAGCGGATTGTAGGTCTGTGCCTGTGGCTCACCACCATCTCTGCAGTTTACTTGGCATTGTTGTGGAAACTGAAGTCCACCCCTGGCATTATCTTTGAGCTGAGCTGGCCATGAATGCAGGCCAAGAACCTTGCAGCAACACAGTCATAGAGTGATACAGCATGGAAACAGGCATTTGGCCCAACTTGCCCACAACGGCCAACATGTCCCATCTACACTAGTCCCCCCTACCTGCGTTTGGTCCATATCCCTCCAAACCTGTCCTATCTTTGTACCTATCTAACTGTTTCTTAAGCTTTGGGATAGTCCCAGTCTCAACTACCTCCTCTGGCAGCTTGTTCCATGCACCCACCACCCTTTGTGTAAAAAAGTTACCCCTCAGATTCCTATTAAATCTTTTCCCCGTCACTTTAAACCTATGTCTTCTAGTCCTTAATGTGGGAAAGAGACTCTGTGCATCTACCCGATCTATTTCTCTCATGATTTTATACACCTTCATAAGATCACCCCATCCTTCTGCGCACCAGGGAATAGAGTCCCAGCCCACTCAACCTCTCCCTATAGCTCAGACCCTCGAGTCCTGGCAATATCCTCGTAAATCTTCTCTGTACGCTTTCCAGCTTGACAACATCTTTCCTATAAGATGGTGCCCAGAACTGAACACAATACTCCAAAAGCGGCCTCAAAGATCTGCTGAGGGTTACTGCTGAAGGGAATGTGTGCTGCAAAAATATATCCTTATATTATGCAGAGATTTGTACTTCTTTGCACACTTAAGACCCGCAGCAAGGTCCATAACATACCCCAAAAACTTGGTCCAGTCTTCTGGTCTTTTTGCTTGGATTCCTTTGAGTGAGCGATCCTTTGTACTGAATATTTCGCTCACGTGCTTCATTCTTGACAGCTGCAGGAAAGGACTATTATTTACTACACCTCACCTCACTACATCTGTACATCTGTCAGAATCAGGAATTAGGTTAAGATTATATTCTCCATGGGACAAAAAAGGCTGACATGAATCTAAACAGATTGTATTCATTATAAAGGGTATTGAGAGAGTGGATTGAAGAAATATTTAATGTTCAAATGTAAAGTTCAAATCTTTGATAGACACAAAATGCTGGAGTAACTCAGCGGGAAAGGCAGCATCTATGGATAGAATTAATGGGTGACGTTTCGGGTGGAAACCTTTCTTCAGACCTACGAAGTTCAGATCGATGATTGTCAATATAAAACAGTGACTAATTAAAGACCATTGGAAATGCAGGAGAAACTCCTTTAACCAGAGAGTGACGAGAATGTGGAACTTGCATGCATTTGCAGAGTGAGGGTGCAGAGTGATCAAACACGCAAAATTTAATAAAATGACTTGTTGGCAAAATAAATTGAAGAGAAGGGGTTAGGTTGTGTTAAAAACATCGCCAAGGACTGTTGGACTAAATGGCCTCTGTGGGAACATTTACAGTCCAATACCAAATATGCAAAATGCAAGAGGGAAAAGAGAGAGGAACAGGAAGAATGCGTCTGACAAGTAAATGATCATTTTAAAACAAAGTGGAAAAGGGGATAGAAGATTGTGCAAGAATGTTAAAGATTAGAGAGCCTGGAAACAATCAAGGGGAAAGAAACTGGATTACGCTCAGAATTGGTAGGATAACACGGAGGAGGGAAATGCAAATGGAAGACTAGACAGCGATTAGCATCGTGAGAGATGGGGGTAGAATAGATAATGGGAATGCAGCGGTCTTCAATTTATCAGAAGAAGAGCATTTTAAAAGATTGGCTGCTGCTGAAAATCTAAGATGCTGTTGAGTGGTTTCAGCATTTTCTGTGTTTTTATAACACAAGTGAACATCATCTTTTTGCATCGGTTTCATTGAAGACTAGCAAATCCAATTTCTGTTGCAATCCCAAGTACACGATTCATACATATTTACACACTCAAATGGAAATTACGACCATTCCTAACTTACTTTTTGATGTACTATTTTCGGTTGAATTTGAACTTTTTCTCGCAGGAGGGTTCGACACCATCTTTGCCTGTAAAAGACACATTGGTTAAATGTTGGTTGGTGAGCATTCAAGCATATCAGTCAAAACCAAAGGTTGCTTATTGATTTTTTATGCAGAATTAGGATGCCCATGGGAATGATAAATGTGAGCAGTGGTGTACAAGAGGTCTACAGAATCGTGAGAGGCACAGATAGGGTAAATGCACAGTATTTTACCCAGAGTAGGGGAATCAAGAACCAGAGGAGATAGGATTAAGGTGAGGGGGGGGAGATTTAATAGGAATTCAAGCAAACAACTTTTTTATACAAAGGGTGGTGGATGTGTGGAACAAGCTGCTACAGGAAGTAGTTGAGGCAGGTACTATCACAACATTTAAAAGATATTTGGATAGGTACATGGACAAGATAGGTTTAGATATGGACTGGCGTGGGCAGGTTGGGCTAATAGGACTGTTTCCCCCACTGTATTACTACGACAAATTAGTTACATGGTCTCCTTCTAATCCCCAGCATCTGATCTTTTTAAATTGTTAGGTATTATAATTCAAACCACAAGGGGTTGAAAGTAATTTATTATTTATAGGAGTAATACAACAAAATTAATATTTTCTATTAAGGTTCTATAAGGTTCACCAGACTGATTCCTGCGATGTCAGGACTTCCCTATGAAGAAAGACTGGATAGACTCGGCTTGTACTCGCTGGAATTTAGGAGATTGAGGGCGGATCTTATAGAAACTTACAAAATTCTTAAGGGGTTGGACAGGCTAGATGTAGGAAGATTGTTCCCAATGTTGGGGAAGTCCAGGACAAGGGGTCACAGCTTAAGGATAAAGGGGAAATCCTTTAGGACCGAGATGAGAAAAACATTCACACCGAGAGTGGTGAATCTCTGGAACTCTCTGCCACAGAAGGTAGTTGAGGCCAGTTCATTGGCTATATTTAAGAGGTAGTTAGATGTGGCCCCTGTGGCTAAAGGGATCAGGGGGTATGGAGAGAAGGCAGGTACGGGATACTGAGTTGGATGATCAGCCATGATCATATTCAATGGCGGTGCAGGCTCGAAGGGCTGAATGGCCCACTCCTGCACCTATGTTCTATGTTTCTATTATGTTGTCCATCTGAAAAGCAGTAACATTTTTTATCAGGGAAAGTTAATAACTACTGTTACTTTGGTATTTATAACAAAATATGAAGAGATTATTTCAATAATTTTGATTTATAAAATGCAATGGTTATTTTTTGTGCAGGAAAGAACTGCAGATGCTGGTTTAAATCAGAGATAGGCACAAAATGCTGAACTCAGGGAGACAAGCAGCATCTCTGGAGAGAAGAAATGGGTGAACGGTTCATGTCGAGACCCTTCTTCAGACTGAGATACTCCAGCATTTTGTGTCTACCTACAGTTATTTTATTATTTTGTTCTTGGAATGTAGACATCATTGGCACAGCTGTTATATAGTGTCCATCACTACTTGTCCTGAACTGAGAAGCAGTTAAGAATCAACTGGATTTATGGTCTTGAGTCACATAGTTCAGGATGGTATGTGTAGATGGTTATGCATGCAACCAAATATGTAGCTACCTCATTACCATTTGACACTCCCACCTTATGTAGTATAACTGTAGTATCTGCATGCACCCTCCCCCTGTTGGTTCCAGTACGTATGTAGGCCAGTTGTGGTCAGCTCGGTAAGCTGCCGCTTGTATATAAAATTACTACTGATTCCTCCATAACTCCTGTGTGCCGTCCGTCTCATAGGGTTTCTTTCGCGATGAAAGACAAAGTTAAAGCAATGCTGGACAAAATGGTAAACTTGGCGATGCTAGAAGCTATCAGTAAGCCCACTAGCTGGGTGTGTACGATGGTTGCCACTATAAAAAAAGGGAAGAACGAAATTCGGGTCTGCATCAACCCGAAGGACTTGAACACTGCCATTAAGCGGCCCCACTTCCCTATGAGGACTGTCGAGGATGTTGCTGCCTAGGTTGGTCAAGCCACCGTATTTTCAGTTCTTGATGCCAGGAGTTCCTTTTGGCAGATTCCACTGCACGGGCAGTCATCTGACTTGACAGCTTTTGCAACGCCATTTGGGAGGTACAAGTTTTTAAGAATGCCTTTCGGGATAAGCTCGGCTAGCGAAGACTTTCAGCGTTCCATGGAGCAATTGTTTGCTGGGCTGCCATGTGCCATCATTGTCGATGATATCCTTGTGTATGGGTGGGATGTCATGGAACACGACCAAAATCTCCGACGGGTCCTCGACCGGGCTCGCCAGATAAACCTCAAACTGAACCCGTCCAAATGTAGGTTCCGTTGTCTGAAGTGTCGTATGTCGGCCACATCTTTACCTCTCGTGGCCTGAAGCACTGACTACAACTGGTCTACACACGTACTGGAACCAACAGGGGGAGGGTGCATGCAGATACTACAGTTATACTACATAAGGTGGGAGTGTCAAATAGTAATGAGGTAGCTACATATTTGGTTGCATGCATAACCATCTACAGTATGGATGGCAGATTGCTTTCCTTGGAAGACATAGTGAATCAAATGGGTTTTGTCCTATGGTGCGGCAGGTTTATGGCCACAATTGCTCACTTTAGGCTCTTTATTTCAGATTTATTGGTCAAAGACCACTTTTGTCAAAGACCAATAGTCCAATCCACTGGAATATAGTCCACTCACTCACACTTAACTAGTGTTTTCCTGCACTCTTCAGTGTAGAAACCAGATCTGGACCAGGGTACTACAATGACCATGGCATATGATTATACTGCTTGCCAAATCAACGCATTACAATATTTAGAAACATTCAATTACTTTAAAAGATTAGTGAATAAGATATGTGTTGGAAGGATCTGCAGATGCTGGTTTACACTGAAGATAGACGCAAAATGCTAGAGGAACTCTGCGGGACAGGCAGCATCAATGGAGAGAAGGAATGGGTGACGTTCCGGGTCGAGACCTTTCTTCAGACTGTGAGTCAGGGGAGAGACACAGAGATAAGGAAGGGTAAGGTGTGAAAACGAGACATCGAAAGAGATGGTAGAAAATGTAGAATAGATCATTGTTAGCTAGGAGAAGGTGACAACAAAGCAAACAGAGATAACATGTAATCAGGGGGATAGTCAGACTGGTCGGAGAACTGGGAAGGGGGAGGTATGGATGTGAGGGAGAGAATAAGATATGTTTGTCTAAATATGTAAAATGCACACCCTAGGATAATTTCCAACAATCTGTTCCAGTTGAGCAAAAAGTCCTTTACAATTTTTTATCTCCTGCCCTAGCTTCTCCTCGCCCCATTAAATTCTGGCTGAGAATGTAGACTCTTCAGTATCTTTTTCAGGCGATCACACTTCAAGTTGTAGCTCAGGAAGAGAATGCCCGCAAGCTGCTAAGCAGGAAGTATATCTCCTCAGCTGATTCTCCATGCACATACATCATGTAGTTGGCTTGAAGACTGGAGGTAATTACTGAAGGCTGGTTTTCCCTCGGCTTCACCTTTCAACAAATTGTAACTCCATCAAATACAGCCTGGCCAAGATCAGCTCATTGAGTCAAAGCCAGGAATTGAATCTTCAAATTGTCCCACCTTTTGAGTCGTAGGGTCATAGAATCATAGCATACTGCAGCATGGAAATAGCTCCATCGGTCCACCTTGTTCATACCGGCAAGTTAACATGCTGGGCTAGCCCCATTTTCCTGCATTTGCCCTATGGCTCTCTAAACCCTGTTTGTGGACTTTGTCTGATCCTATGTTACCCAATATTATTTAGCAGCTATCAATGGCAATCAATGATCCATGTTACATCCATACACACACCTGTGCATCCTGGTAGATTTTGGGTTGTTCGGGAAATAAGGTATTCATCCCAGCTGCATTCAGAGCTGCAATCCGGTTTTCTATTTCTGAAACCTGCAGTACAAAAGCACACGGACATTTAAAACATTACGTTGAGATTTCTTGGTTAGAAATACTGTACATCTATTGTCTTTGTGTTCCTCTGCAATTCCTCATACAGCATTCTTTGATGAATTAACAAACAATTCGGGCAGCGCGGTGGCACAGCGGTAGAGTTGCTGCCTTTACACCGCCAGAGACCCGGGTTCGATCTTGACCACAGGTGTTGTGTGTACGGAGTTTGTACATTCTCTCCGTGACCCCGTGGGTTTTCTCCGAGAAGTTCGGTTTACGAAGACGTACATGTTGGTAGGTTAATTGGCATGGTATAAATGTAAAACATTGTCCCTGGTGTAGGATAGTGGGAATGTGCGGAGATCACTGGTCGGTGCAAACTCGATGGCTCAAAGGCCTATTTCCACGTTGTATCTGTAAAGTAAACTAAATCCCTGGTTACAATCAATCCTTATACTCATGGCTTCCTTGGCACTTTATATTGTCATTACCTGGAACAATCAAGAGAACAACAAAAACCATTATTGAAGAGAGTAAATCTAATTAAAATATATCTGTTGCAATGTATATAGTTATAGACTGCACACAGATACCATTAATCTACAGACAGAAACCATAGATGACCGACCACTAGTTCAGAAGCCCAGTGGGTTTTTTTTTTGCAGCAATACTTACCTGAAAGCATTTATTCCCCCAAAGTTACAAAGTTACAAATCTCCAACTTTAATTGTGTCAACTGTGAACTTCCACAAAGCACATTATGTCATAAATCACCTTCCCACATCTAATATGATGTCTATTTCAGATGTAATTGAAATAATATCAATTTCCCAAACGTTGCTCCTTTTGAAATGGTACCAGAGGCATTAGTGAAGGTTTTAATAATGGCTCAGACTGGGACCTGACTTGGGTAAACTGTATTCCTTACATCAACTCTTTTACTCTTTACCTTCCAAAATATTCATACTTGCATCCACCAATCCCTCCTAACCCGTCGATTGGTCAACGTCTCAAGGATCCCAATTTTTCTCACTCTAAGATTAGCTCATCCCCAACTCCTTCCAATTTCCTTAGCCTCAATCCCAATCCTATGTTAAGTGCTCAATCGTATTACCTATTGTTAACAATGGCACCAATATTTGCTCAGCCTTCAATTCCCTTCCTAACTAATCACAGACCCATGTAGCCCAGTTATATCCAGTCAGTCAACACCACCACTACTGCATTATAACTCAGATTCCAAACAAGGGTTTTCATATATTCATGTGATAGGAGCAGAATTAGGCCATCAGGCAATCTACTCCACCATTCAATCATGGTTGATCTATCTTTCCCTCTTAACCCCATTCTCCTACCTTCTCCCCATAACCCCTGACACGCGTACTGATCAAGAATCTATCTATCTCTGCCTTAAAAGTATCAATTGACTTGGCCGCCACAGCCTTCAGTGGCAATTAATTCCACAGATTCGCGAACCTCTGACTAAAGAAATCCCTCTTCATCTCCTTCCCAAAGGAACACCCTTTTATTCTGAGGCCATGACCTCTGGTCCGAGGCACTCCCACTAGTGGAAACATCCTCTCCACATCCACTCTATCCAGGCCTTTTCCCTTGCCCTGATCTCTATGCAGAATTTCTCTTCAGCGAACGTATTGCCAAATTATAATGTGCCATTGAGGGATGTTTCAAGGCCAGAACTCTCCTTCTCACATTCCAGGAATGTGAGGAAGTGCTGTGTGTTGTTTCTGCAAACCTACAATTGGATATTTTTGAACTTTGCATTGTCACCACAGCCTTTTTGAAATTGACTTTAGGAGAAGAAAATATAGTTTGATGATAAAAGTCTCCCCATGTTGCTGCAGTCGCTCAGTCATATTGAGTTTAATCCTTTGACCATGCTCGAATGAGTATCAACAGTATGTCCTATTTCTGAACAAAATCCACTGGTCCCACTGTAAGTAGACAATTCAGGACACAATCTGTTTCTGCTGCAGTTACCTGAACATTCATAGTCAAGGTTCAAACACAAACAACAACCATTTCAACAAGACATTGAGGTTGTTTGCCAAGTTCTGATCGGTCAAATGGGAAATACATAGCAGGCTTTAGCTAGTGGAACGGATGTTCAAGAGCTGGTTCCTACATCAAGGGAAGTAGTGAGGCAGAAAGAGAAGACACCATTTCAGGGATTCAGAGCTGAATGTTATAAGGAATAGATTCACGGATGTGGATGCCATTACTGCTGCCAAACCAAACTTGGGGAGAGTTCAGAAATGGCTCCATGTCCCAATGGAAGAGTAAGATTTGAGAACAATACGAGTTCACAAATCTCCCATATGTGAGATTGAATGCACCTCCTGTTCCTGCCAAATCAAAGAGCACTGAGCATGTCACGCGAGATACAACACATGCAGTGAAACATGATGGGATGTCTCTGCCAAATAGGCAATTGCGATGTTGATTGTATGTTAGATTTTTTTCAGATAAAATATCTGTTAACTTCTGCTACAAGTTCTGTAAAATTACAGTTTGTGAACTAAAATACAAATCACCTGCTTTTAATATTGCATTCCATTTGTGCCAACAGATTTCAAAGGCTTTTACCCCATCCAATCTATATATCTGTCTTCTATCTATTATTATAATATATATAAAAGTCTGTGGCTACCGCCTGCCATCCGGCTGCCAGCTGCCTTTCTTCCTTTTGATTCGCTGCTCCTTCCTGTCAGCTTCCAACACACTTCGAAACAAAGTTGCAAGACAGGAACACTGAACTTTTCACTGCTGCAGCAGGCAGGGGTGCAATTGAGGGAGGCAGGGGAGTGCTGGAAACTTACATTTGGCAACGGCTTCAGTTCCATTGGAGGAGACGGGTGCATGGTGGAATATTGGGTTGGGGGAATCACACCATTGGGGGAGCAGACCCAACGGGTCTGCACTTGGTCTAGTTATTATATAATAGTCTGTGGCTGCCGCCTGCCGTCCGGCTGCCAGCTGCCTTTCTTCCTTTTGATTCGCTGCTCCTTCCTATCAGCTTCCAACACACTTCGAAACAAAGTTGCAAGACAGGAACACTGAACTTTTCACTGCTGCAGCAGGCAGGGGAGGTGTCAATGGATTTTTTTTTAAAGAGGCAGGGCAGTGCTGGAATCTTACTTTTGAGAACGGCTTCAGTTCCATTGGAGGAGACGGGTGCATGGTGGAATATTGGGTTGGGGATCACACCATTGGGGGAGCAGACCCAACGGGTTTGCACTTGGTTAGTTATATATAAAACTCTGTGGCTGCTGCCTGCCGTCCGGCTGCCTTTCTGCCTTTTGATTCGTTCCATCGTGTGATGTCACAATGCCCAATACTCGCAGATGTCCAATCGGAATGGATCCATTTACATGGACGGCTGCCGGCCGTCTTTCTTCCTTTGATTCCCTGCAACTCCGAAACCAGACTCATAATCGCCGACATCTTTTCCATTTCGGTAGAGATTTCACTTTTCTTTCTAAGTATCTGCTCCTCATTACATTTCGTCGTGTTTAAGTACACGGTTTTAATCAAATCCTTCTCCCCCCCCCCCCCCCCCACCCCCCCAATATTTCAAAAATAAACTGGCTTCTCACCCATAGAAGCAGCCCCAGCCCCTGGTGAACGTTCCATCGTGTGATGTCACAATGCCCAATGCTCAAAGACATTGTTGCCATAGAGGGAGTACAGAGAAGGTTCACCAGACTGATTCCTGGGATGTCAGGACTTTCATATGATTAAAGACTGGATAGACTCGGCTTGTACTCGCTAGATTTTAGAAGATTGAGGGGGTATCTTATAGAAACTTACAAAATTCTTAAGTGGTTGGACAGGCTAGATGCAGGAAGATTGTTCCAGATGTTGGGGAAGTCCAGAACAAGGGGTCACAGTGTAAAGATAAGGGGGAAATCCTTTAGGACAGAGATGAGAAAAACATTTTTCACACAGAGAGTGGTGAAACTCTGGAATTCTCTGCCACAGATGGTAGTTGAAGCCAGTTGATTGGCTATATTTAAGAGGGAGTTAGATGTGGCCCTTGTGGCTAAAGGGATCAGGGGGTATGGAGAGAAAGCAGGTACAGGATATTGAGTTGGATGATCAGCCACGATCATATTGAATGGTGGTGCAGGCTCGAAGGGCCGAATGGCCTACTCCTGCACTTAATTTCTATGGTTCTATGTTTCCCTCTCCTCACCCCTCTCCCTCTCCCACCCATCCCCTCTCTCCCCACCCCTCTTCCCTCTCTACACCACCCCCTTCCCTATCTCCACCCGCCCCCTTCCTCCTACCCCTCTGTCCCTCTTCCATCACTCCCCCTACCCCTCTCCTCCTCCCTCCCCACTCTTCCACCTCTCCCCCTTCCCCCTCCACTCTCCCTCCCCCACTCTTTCCCCTCTCTCCCCCCACCCCTCTCCCCCTCCCTCCCTCCCTCCTCTCCCTACCTCCCCATCCTCCCCTCCCCACACATCTCTCTCCCCATCCCCCTCTCTTACCCCTACCCTGCTCTCCTTTCCCTCCCAAATCTGTCCCGTTTCCTCCTCCTCCTCTCCCCTCCCTCCCCCACCTGTGTGTTTGGGGGGTGGTTAATGTGAGTTTGATGCCACAGCCCCCGCTCCCCCCCCCGCAAACGCCGTTGGGGAAACGGACCCAACGGGTCTGCACTTGGTCTAATATATATATATGTATAGTGATATGTGTATATATATGTGTATATACACACACACATCTTTTTTCTCATTTATTATATTGTTTACAGTGTACTATGTTTACATATTCTGTTGTACTGCTACAAGTAAAACATTCATTGTTCTATCTGGAACTTTTGACAATAAAACACTCTTGACCGGTTAGTCAATTGGGGATTTTTGTATTTGTTTGTGGAGTGAGAAACTACCACCTCTAGACTCCGAAGCCAAAATACTAACAATTGAGCTGCAGTTGACTGTTGGCAAATCAAATTCCTTGTATGTTTATAAAAACTTATTACAGATTTTTGAAAACCTGAGTTATCAAATTTAATACCTGAACAGAATTGGAACCCGGTATTGATTGTAAACTCGTGCTTCTAGATAGTTTTTTAAGCCTGTAAACAAATTATTATATTATCTAAATCTCCCGACACATACTTCAGTCCACTTTTCTAACTATGGTGACTCATGCAAGGGCATGGATACTGCTCACTGTACAGTCATGCACCTAAACCTCATCTTCCATTTGTTATGTTGGAATTAATGGTGGTGATGAAATCTCCAAAGGGTGATATTTCATGCTCCGTTTCATAGCTAGGATTTTGAATGATGACTGCAATGCTCTTTCTATTGTGCCAGCTACGATCTGTATTCCTTCTGGTTTTGATGCTTCACATGATGCAGTATCATTAGGATTCTATAGTGCTTCTTCCCGCTTGTGATTCTCTGGACTGTTAACCCCCAACATCCTCAGCCCACTTTGTGCTTACTTCTGATGAATGGGCTTTACTTCTCCCTCATGTTCAAAAACGACTCGGCTGTCCATTGAACAGAAATACAGGACAGGAAAGGTTGATATTTCAAAATATCTTATTCATTTCCGATCCTGTTAATAGCTTATATTCCCTGATGCTGAAATAGATCAAAAGGACATGCTTGTGTGTCTTAATATCCTGGTTGTGCACTTTGATTCATGTCAAAACAAGCAAGGAAGAACATGCCGACATAATACAATACATTCAGCTGTTCAGATACATGCCATGCTGCTTATATTCGAAAGGAAACTGAGACAAAAGAACCATTAAGAAACCAAAATAAGCAGAGTTGCCCTTCTAGTTAATGGATTGCAGGGTTAACATCTTCTCCCTTTTTACAGATAAGCTAATGGAACACTAAAAGTACTTATTTTCAGCTGCTGCGTACATTAGATCAGAGCACAATTACCCGACCATTTTACATCAATAATGTGCTATTCCACTTGAAAATGCTCTTATGGTTAAATCAGTTCTAAAAAACACAACTATTTCTGAATTATCTTACGTAGGACTAACCTGCAAAACATAAACAAAGGTGGCCTTGTTAATGATGGCCATAACTATTTGGCCATAACTTTATTATGGCCAAATAGAACAGAAAATTAATGAAAAGTAAAGCCAGAGAACAAACATGTGGTTGTTGTGTTGGTCTTTCTGGTGAATGACCAAGCTAACTCTCCCATTCTTTGCCACAATGGTGTGAACATCGAATTAAAACAGAACATCGAACAGCACAGCACAGGTACAGGCCCTTCGGTCCACAATGTCTGTGCCAAACACAATTGCCAAGTTAAACTAATTCCTCTGCCAACATGTTGAATACTGATATTAAAATACAGGAGCTATATAATTTGGCAAAGAATGTCACCAGCTATCAGTAACTATGTTTAGTTTAGAGATACAGTGCGGAAACAGGCCCTTCGGCCCACCGGGTCCGGACTGACCAGCGATCCCTGCACATTAGCACTATCCGACACACACCAGGGACAGTTTGTACATTTACCAAGCCAACCTATCTATCTATCTATTAATATATAAAACTCAAATCCATCCGACGTCCGCCTGCGGTACGGATCCCTTCCTGCCTTTTGATTCATTGACGGCTGCTCCTTCCTAGCAGCTTCCAACACACTTCGAAACAAAGTTGCAAGACAGGAACACTGAACTTTTCACTGCTGCAGCAGGCAGGAGAGGTGCAATTGAGGGAGGCAGGGGAGTGCTGGAAACTTACATTTGTCAACGGCTTCAGTTCCATTGGAGGAGACGGGTGCATGGTGGAATATTGGGTTGGGGGAATCACACCATTGGGGGAGCAGACCCAACGGGTCTGCACTTGGTCTAGTTAACCTATAAACCTGTACGTCTTTGGAGTGTAGGAGGTAACCAATGATCTTGGCGAAACCCCATGCAGGTCAAAGAGAGAATGTACAAACTTCGTGCAGACAGCACCCTAAGTCGGGATCGAACCCGGATCTCCGGCGCTGCAAGCGCTGCAAGGCAGCAACTCTACCGATGCGTCGCTGTGCCACCTATGATTGTCAACTCTTTTTGCATTCCTCGGAATCTCCAGGAATTGAAGATTCCCAAAGATAGTACTTACGAAAACCTTGGAGAGAAAACAAGGGGTATTAAAACGTACAGCTTCATTTTTGTTTATTGGTTGCAATCTATCGGAGAAGGTTTTTAAAAAGTACTGAACATAGACACAAAATGCTGGAGTAACTCAGCGGGACAGGCAGCATCTCTGGAGAGAAGGAAGTGGGTGACGTTTCGGGTTGAGTCTGAAGTAGGTCTCGACCCAAAACGTCACCCATTCCTTCTATCCAGAGATGCTGCCTGTCCCGCTGAGTTACTCCAGCGTTTTGTGTCTATCTTTGGGGTATACCAGCATCCGCATTTCTTTCCTGCACATTTAAAAAAAGTGCTGTTTAACGTGTGACAAAACCTTGAGGTAAACATCAACACAGAACAGCTGACCTTGTCAGAGTTACAGGACCTGACAGTGAAACTCTGGAAATTCCTAAGTGATTCCATCATATTTCATTTGCCCTCCCCCACACAACTTAACTCTGCATTTTAATCTGTCATGGCATGGACTTTCACCAACATCAAGTAACAGCAATTAGATGGACAAATGCAAATGATTTTGAATCTTTAAGCCTCAGTTATTTAGAAAGCAAACCTATTTTCTGCAAACTTCAGTGCTCGTTCAAAATCCACTGTGCTCAAAATCAGAGATAGA